>NW_026600718.1:83169-141802 GCF_029448725.1 Salvelinus fontinalis | reverse complement strand
AGATAGAGGTGTATTAATGTCTAGATATTAATGTCTAGATAGAGGTGTATTAATGTCTAGATATTAATGTCTAGATAGAGGTGTATTAATGTCTAGATATTAATGTCTAGATAGAGGTGTATTATTGTCTAGATAGAGGTGTATTAATGTCTAGATAGAGGTGTATTAATGTCTAGATAGAGGTGTATTAATGTCTAGATGAGAGGTATTAATGTCTAGATAGGGGTGTATTATTGTCTAGATATTAATGTCTAGATAGAGCTGTATTAATGTCTAGATAGAGGTGTATTAATGTCCAGATAGAGGTGTATTAATGTCTAGATAGAGGTGTATTAATGTCTAGATAGAGGTGTATTAATGTCTAGATAGAGGTGTATTAATGTCTAGATATTAATGTCTAGATAGAGGTGTATTAATGTCTAGATAGAGCTGTATTAATGTCTAGATAGAGGTGTATTAATGTCCAGATAGAGGTGTATTAATGTCTAGATAGAGGTATATTAATGTCTAGATAGAGGTATATTAATGTCTAGATAGAGGTGTATTAATGTCTAGATATTAATGTCTAGATAGAGGTGTATTCATGTCTAGATATTAATGTCTAGATAGAGGTGTATTAATGTCTAGATAGAGGTGTATTAATGTCTAGATATTAATGTCTAGATAGAGGTGTTTTAATGTCTAGATATTAATGTCTAGATAGAGGTGTATTAATGTCTAGATATTAATGTCTAGATAGAGGTGTATTAAGGTCTAGATATTAATGTCTAGATAGAGCTGTATTAGTGTCTAGATAGAGGTGTATTATTGTCTCGATAGAGGTGTATTAATGTCTAGATATTAATGTCTAGATAGAGGTGTATTAATGTCTAGATATTACTGTCTAGATAGAGGTGTATTAATGTCTAGATAGAGGTGTATTAATGTCTAGATAGAGGTGTATTAATGTCTAGATAGAGGGTATTAATGTCTAGATAGAGTGTATTATGTCTAGATATTAATGTCTAGATAGAGGTGTATTAATGTCTAGATAGAGGTGTATTAATGTCTAGATAGAGGTGTATTAATGTCTAGATAGAGGTGTATTAATGTCTAGATATTAATGTCTAGATAGAGGTGTATTAATGTCTAGATATTAATGTCTAGATAGAGGTGTATTAATGTCTAGATATTAATGTCTAGATAGAGGTGTATTAATGTCTAGATAGAGGTGTATTAATGTCTAGATAGAGGTGTATTAATGTCTAGATAGAGGTGTATTAATGTCTAGATAGAGGTGTATTAATGTCTAGATAGAGGTGTATTAATGTCTAGATAGAGGTGTATTAATGTCTAGATAGAGGTGTATTAATGTCTAGATAGAGGTGTATTAATGTCTAGATAGAGGTGTATTAATGTCTAGATAGAGGTGTATTAATGTCTAGATATTAATGTCTAGATAGAGGTGTATTAATGTCTAGATATTAATGTCTAGATAGAGGTGTATTAATGTCTAGATATTAATGTCTAGATAGAGGTGTATTAATGTCTAGATAGAGGTGTATTAATGTCTAGATAGAGGTGTATTAATGTCTAGATAGAGGTGTATTAATGTCTAGATAGAGGTGTATTAATGTCTAGATATTAATGTCTAGATAGAGGTGTATTAATGTCTAGATATTAATGTCTAGATAGAGGTGTATTAATGTCTAGATATTAATGTCTAGATAGAGGTGTATTAATGTCTAGATATTAATGTCTAGATAGAGGTGTATTAATGTCTAGATATTAATGTCTAGATAGAGGTGTTAGTCTAGTTATGTCTAGATAGAGGTGTATTAATGTCTAGATATTAATGTCTAGATAGAGGTGTATTAATGTCTAGATATTAATGTCTAGATAGAGGTGTATTAATGTCTAGATAGAGGTGTATTAATGTCTAGATAGAGGTGTATTAATGTCTAGATAGAGGTGTATTAATGTCTAGATAGAGGTGTATTAATGTCTAGATAGAGGTGTATTAATGTCTAGATAGAGGTGTATTAATGTCTAGATATTAATGTCTAGATAGAGGTGTATTAATGTCTAGATAGAGGTGTATTAATGTCTAGATATTAATGTCTAGATAGAGGTGTATTAATGTCTAGATAGAGGTGTATTAATGTCTAGATATTAATGTCTAGATAGAGGTGTATTAATGTCTAGATATTAATGTCTAGATAGAGGTGTATTAATGTCTAGATAGAGGTGTATTAATGTCTAGATAGAGGTGTATTAATGTCTAGATATTAATGTCTAGATAGAGGTGTATTAATGTCTAGATAGAGGTGTATTAATGTCTAGATATTAATGTCTAGATAGAGGTGTATTAATGTCTAGATATTAATGTCTAGATAGAGGTGTATTAATGTCTAGATAGAGGTGTATTAATGTCTAGATAGAGGTGTATTAATGTCTAGATAGAGTGTATTAATGTCTAGATAGAGGTGTATTAATGTCTAGATATTAATGTCTAGATAGAGGTGTATTAATGTCTAGATAGAGGTGTATTAATGTCTAGATAGAGGTGTATTAATGTCTAGATAGAGGTGTATTAATGTCTAGATATTAATGTCTAGATAGAGGTGTATTAATGTCTAGATAGAGGTGTATTAATGTCTAGATAGAGGTGTATTAATGTCTAGATAGAGGTGTATTAATGTCTAGATAGAGGTGTATTAATGTCTAGATATTAATGTCTAGATAGAGGTGTATTCATGTCTAGATATTAATGTCTAGATAGAGGTGTATTAATGTCTAGATATTAATGTCTAGATAGAGGTGTATTAATGTCTAGATATTAATGTCTAGATAGAGGTGTATTAATGTCTAGATATTAATGTCTAGATAGAGGTGTATTAATGTCTAGATATTAATGTCTAGATAGAGGTGTATTATTGTCTAGATAGAGGTGTATTAATGTCTAGATAGAGGTGTATTAATGTCTAGATAGAGGTGTATTAATGTCTAGATAGAGAGGTATTAATGTCTAGATAGAGGTGTATTATTGTCTAGATATTAATGTCTAGATAGAGGTGTATTAATGTCTAGATAGAGGTGTATTAATGTCCAGATAGAGGTGTATTAATGTCTAGATATTAATGTCTAGATAGAGGTGTATTAATGTCTAGATATTATGTCTAGATAGAGGTGTATTAATGTCTAGATAGAGGTGTATTAATGTCTAGATAGAGGTGTATTAATGTCTAGATAGAGGTGTATTAATGTCTAGATAGAGAGGTATTAATGTCTAGATAGGGGTGTATTATTGTCTAGATATTAATGTCTAGATAGAGCTGTATTAATGTCTAGATAGAGGTGTATTAATGTCCAGATAGAGGTGTATTAATGTCTATATAGAGGTGTAATAATGTCTAGATAGAGCTGTATTAATGTCTAGATAGAGGTGTATTAATGTCTAGATAGAGGTGTATTAATGTCTAGATATTAATGTCTAGATAGAGGTGTATTAATGTCTAGATAGAGGTGTATTAATGTCTAGATAGAGGTATATTAATGTCTAGATAGAGGTATATTAATGTCTAGATAGAGGTGTATTAATGTCTAGATATTAATGTCTAGATAGAGGTGTATTCATGTCTAGATATTAATGTCTAGATAGAGGTGTATTAATGTCTAGATAGAGGTGTATTAATGTCTAGATAGAGGTTTATTAATGTGTAGATAGAGGTGTATTAATGTCTAGATAGAGGTGTATTAATATCTAGATATTAATGTCTAGATAGAGGTGTATTAATATCTAGATATTAATGTCTAGATAGAGGTGTATTAATGTCTAGATATTAATGTCTAGATAGAGGTGTATTAATGTCTAGATATTAATGTCTAGATAGAGGTGTATTAATGTCTAGATATTAATGTCTAGATAGAGGTGTATTAATGTCTAGATATTAATGTCTAGATAGAGGTGTATTAATGTCTAGATAGAGGTGTATTAATGTCTAGATAGAGGTGTATTAATGTCTAGATAGAGGTGTATTAATGTCTAGATAGAGGTGTATTAATGTCTAGATAGAGGTATTAATGTCTAGATAGAGGTGTATTATGTCTAGATATTAATGTCTAGATAGAGGTGTATTAATGTCTAGATAGAGGTGTATTAATGTCTAGATAGAGGTGTATTAATGTCTAGATAGAGGTGTATTAATGTCTAGATATTAATGTCTAGATAGAGGTGTATTAATGTCTAGATATTAATGTCTAGATAGAGGTGTATTAATGTCTAGATAGAGTGTATTATGTCTAGATAGAGGTTATTAATGTCTAGATAGAGGTGTATTAATGTCTAGATAGAGGTGTATTAATGTCTAGATATTAATGTCTAGATAGAGGTGTATTCATGTCTAGATATTAATGTCTAGATAGAGGTGTATTAATGTCTAGATAGAGGTGTATTAATGTCTAGATATTAATGTCTAGATAGAGGTGTATTAATGTCTAGATATTAATGTCTAGATAGAGGTGTATTAATGTCTAGATATTAATGTCTAGATAGAGGTGTATTAATGTCTAGATATTAATGTCTAGATAGAGCTGTATTAGTGTCTAGATAGAGGTGTATTATTGTCTAGATAGAGGTGTATTAATGTCTAGATATTAATGTCTAGATAGAGGTGTATTAATGTCTAGATATTAATGTCTAGATAGAGGTGTATTAATGTCTAGATAGAGGTGTATTAATGTCTAGATAGAGGTGTATTAATGTCTAGATAGAGGTGTATTAATGTCTAGATAGAGGTGTATTAATGTCTAGATAGAGGTGTATTAATGTCTAGATATTAATGTCTAGATAGAGGTGTATTAATGTCTAGATATTAATGTCTAGATAGAGGTGTATTAATGTCTAGATATTAATGTCTAGATAGAGGTGTATTAATGTCTAGATATTAATGTCTAGATAGAGGTGTATTAATGTCTAGATAGAGGTGTATTAATGTCTAGATAGAGGTGTATTAATGTCTAGATAGAGGTGTATTAATGTCTAGATAGAGGTGTATTAATGTCTAGATATTAATGTCTAGATAGAGGTGTTTTAATGTCTAGATATTAATGTCTAGATAGAGGTGTATTAATGTCTAGATATTAATGTCTAGATAGAGGTGTATTAATGTCTAGATATTAATGTCTAGATAGAGCTGTATTAGTGTCTAGATAGAGGTGTATTATTGTCTCGATAGAGGTGTATTAATGTCTAGATATTAATGTCTAGATAGAGGTGTATTAATGTCTAGATATTAATGTCTAGATAGAGGTGTATTAATGTCTAGATAGAGGTGTATTAATGTCTAGATAGAGGTGTATTAATGTCTAGATAGAGGGTATTAATGTCTAGATAGAGGTGTATTATGTCTAGATATTAATGTCTAGATAGAGGTGTATTAATGTCTAGATAGAGGTGTATTAATGTCCAGATAGAGGTGTATTAATGTCTAGATAGAGGTGTATTAATGTCTAGATAGAGGTGTATTAATGTCTAGATAGAGGTGTATTAATGTCTAGATATTAATGTCTAGATAGAGGTGTATTAATGTCTAGATATTAATGTCTAGATAGAGGTGTATTAATGTCTAGATATTAATGTCTAGATAGAGGTGTATTAATGTCTAGATATTAATGTCTAGATAGAGGTGTATTAATGTCTAGATAGAGGTGTATTAATGTCTAGATAGAGGTGTATTAATGTCTAGATAGAGGTATTAATGTCTAGATAGGGGTGTATTATGTCTAGATATTAATGTCTAGATAGAGCTGTATTAATGTCTAGATAGAGGTGTATTAATGTCCAGATAGAGGTGTATTAATGTCTAGATAGAGGTGTATTAATGTCTAGATAGAGCTGTATTAATGTCTAGATAGAGGTGTATTAATGTCCAGATAGAGGTGTATTAATGTCTAGATAGAGGTATATTAATGTCTAGATAGAGGTATATTAATGTCTAGATAGAGGTGTATTAATGTCTAGATATTAATGTCTAGATAGAGGTGTATTCATGTCTAGATATTAATGTCTAGATAGAGGTGTATTAATGTCTAGATAGAGGTGTATTAATGTCTAGATATTAATGTCTAGATAGAGGTGTATTAATGTCTAGATATTAATGTCTAGATAGAGGTGTATTAATGTCTAGATATTAATGTCTAGATAGAGGTGTATTAATGTCTAGATATTAATGTCTAGATAGAGCTGTATTAGTGTCTAGATAGAGGTGTATTATGTCTAGATAGAGGTGTATTAATGTCTAGATATTAATGTCTAGATAGAGGTGTATTAATGTCTAGATATTACTGTCTAGATAGAGGTGTATTAATGTCTAGATAGAGGTGTATTAATGTCTAGATAGAGGTGTATTAATGTCTAGATAGAGAGGTATTAATGTCTAGATAGAGGTGTATTAATGTCTAGATATTAATGTCTAGATAGAGGTGTATTAATGTCTAGATAGAGGTGTATTAATGTCTAGATAGAGGTGTATTAATGTCTAGATAGAGGTGTATTAATGTCTAGATAGAGGTGTATTAATGTCTAGATATTAATGTCTAGATAGAGGTGTATTAATGTCTAGATAGAGGTGTATTAATGTCTAGATAGAGGTGTATTAATGTCTAGATAGAGAGGTATTAATGTCTAGATAGGGGTGTATTATTGTCTAGATATTAATGTCTAGATAGAGCTGTATTAATGTCTAGATAGAGGTGTATTAATGTCCAGATAGAGGTGTATTAATGTCTATATAGAGGTGTAATAATGTCTAGATAGAGCTGTATTAATGTCTAGATAGAGGTGTATTAATGTCTAGATAGAGGTGTATTAATGTCTAGATATTAATGTCTAGATAGAGGTGTATTAATGTCTAGATAGAGGTGTATTAATGTCTAGATAGAGGTATATTAATGTCTAGATAGAGGTATATTAATGTCTAGATAGAGGTGTATTAATGTCTAGATATTAATGTCTAGATAGAGGTGTATTAATGTCTAGATATTAATGTCTAGATAGAGGTGTATTAATGTCTAGATAGAGGTGTATTAATGTCTAGATAGAGGTGTATTAATGTCTAGATAGAGGTGTATTAATGTCTAGATAGAGGTGTATTAATGTCTAGATATTAATGTCTAGATAGAGGTGTATTAATGTCTAGATATTAATGTCTAGATAGAGGTGTATTAATGTCTAGATATTAATGTCTAGATAGAGGTGTATTAATGTCTAGATATTAATGTCTAGATAGAGGTGTATTAATGTCTAGATATTAATGTCTAGATAGAGGTGTATTAATGTCTAGATATTAATGTCTAGATAGAGGTGTATTATTGTCTAGATAGAGGTGTATTATTGTCTAGATAGAGGTGTATTAATGTCTAGATAGAGGTGTATTAATGTCTAGATAGAGGTGTATTAATGTCTAGAATGAGAGGTATTAATGTCTAGATAGAGGTGTATTATTGTCTAGATATTAATGTCTAGATAGAGGTGTATTAATGTCTAGATAGAGGTGTATTAATGTCTAGATAGAGGTGTATTAATGTCTAGATAGAGGTGTATTAATGTCTAGATAGAGGTGTATTAATGTCTAGATAGAGGTGTATTAATGTCTAGATAGAGGTGTATTAATGTCTGTAGAGGTATTAATGTCTAGATAGAGGTGTATTAATGTCTAGATATTAATGTCTAGATAGAGGTGTATTCAATGTCTAGATAGAGGTGTATTAATGTCTAGATAGAGGTGTATTAATGTCTAGATATTAATGTCTAGATAGAGGTGTATTAATGTCTAGATATTAATGTCTAGATAGAGGTGTATTAATGTCTAGATATTAATGTCTAGATAGAGGTGTATTAATGTCTAGATATTAATGTCTAGATAGAGGTGTATTAATGTCTAGATAGAGGTGTATTATTGTCTAGATAGAGGTGTATTAATGTCTAGATATTAATGTCTAGATAGAGGTGTATTAATGTCTAGATATTAATGTCTAGATAGAGGTGTATTAATGTCTAGATAGAGGTGTATTAATGTCTAGATAGAGGTGTATTAATGTCTAGATAGAGAGGTATTAATGTCTAGATAGAGTGTATTATTGTCTAGATATTAATGTCTAGATAGAGGTGTATTAATGTCTAGATAGAGGTGTATTAATGTCTAGATAGAGGTGTATTAATGTCTAGATAGAGGTGTATTAATGTCTAGATAGAGGTGTATTAATGTCTAGATAGAGGTGTATTAATGTCTAGATAGAGGTGTATTAATGTCTAGATATTAATGTCTAGATAGAGGTGTATTAATGTCTAGATATTAATGTCTAGATAGAGGTGTATTAATGTCTAGATATTAATGTCTAGATAGAGGTGTATTAATGTCTAGATATTAATGTCTAGATAGAGGTGTATTATTGTCTAGATAGAGGTGTATTAATGTCTAGATAGAGGTGTATTAATGTCTAGAATGAGAGGTATTAATGTCTAGATAGAGGTGTATTAATGTCTAGATATTAATGTCTAGATAGAGGTGTATTAATGTCTAGATAGAGGTGTATTAATGTCTAGATAGAGGTGTATTAATGTCTAGATAGAGGTGTATTAATGTCTAGATAGAGTGTATTAATGTCTAGATAGAGGTGTATTAATGTCCAGATAGAGGTGTATTAATGTCTAGATAGAGGTATATTAATGTCTAGATAGAGGTATATTAATGTCTAGATAGAGGTGTATTAATGTCTAGATATTAATGTCTAGATAGAGGTGTATTCATGTCTAGATATTAATGTCTAGATAGAGGTGTATTAATGTCTAGATAGAGGTGTATTAATGTCTAGATATTAATGTCTAGATAGAGGTGTTTTAATGTCTAGATATTAATGTCTAGATAGAGGTGTATTAATGTCTAGATATTAATGTCTAGATAGAGGTGTATTAATGTCTAGATATTAATGTCTAGATAGAGGTGTATTAGTGTCTAGATAGAGGTGTATTATTGTCTCGATAGAGGTGTATTAATGTCTAGATATTAATGTCTAGATAGAGGTGTATTAATGTCTAGATATTACTGTCTAGATAGAGGTGTTTTAATGTCTAGATAGAGGTGTATTAATGTCTAGATAGAGGTGTATTAATGTCTAGATAGAGAGGTATTAATGTCTAGATAGAGTTGTATTATTGTCTAGATATTAATGTCTAGATAGAGGTGTATTAATGTCTAGATAGAGGTGTATTAATGTCTAGATAGAGGTGTATTAATGTCTAGATAGAGGTGTATTAATGTCTAGATAGAGGTGTATTAATGTCTAGATATTAATGTCTAGATAGAGGTGTATTAATGTCTAGATATTAATGTCTAGATAGAGGTGTATTAATGTCTAGATATTAATGTCTAGATAGAGGTGTATTAATGTCTAGATATTAATGTCTAGATAGAGGTGTATTAATGTCTAGATAGAGGTGTATTAATGTCTAGATAGAGGTGTATTAATGTCTAGATAGAGTGTATTAATGTCTAGATAGAGGTGTATTAATGTCTAGATAGAGGTGTATTAATGTCTAGATAGAGGTGTATTAATGTCTAGATATTAATGTCTAGATAGAGGTGTATTAATGTCTAGATATTAATGTCTAGATAGAGGTGTATTAATGTCTAGATATTAATGTCTAGATAGAGGTGTATTAATGTCTAGATATTAATGTCTAGATAGAGGTGTATTAATGTCTAGATATTAATGTCTAGATAGAGGTGTATTAATGTCTAGATATTAATGTCTAGATAGAGGTGTATTAATGTCTAGATATTAATGTCTAGATAGAGGTGTATTAATGTCTAGATATTAATGTCTAGATAGAGGTGTATTAATGTCTAGATAGAGGTGTATTAATGTCTAGATAGAGGTGTATTAATGTCTAGATAGAGGTGTATTAATGTCTAGATAGAGGTGTATTAATGTCTAGATAGAGGTGTATTAATGTCTAGATAGAGGGTATTAATGTCTAGATAGAGGTGTATTAATGTCTAGATATTAATGTCTAGATAGAGGTGTATTAATGTCTAGATAGAGGTGTATTAATGTCTAGATAGAGGTGTATTAATGTCTAGATAGAGGTGTATTAATGTCTAGATAGAGGTGTATTAATGTCTAGATAGAGGTGTATTAATGTCTAGATAGAGGTGTATTAATGTCTAGATAGAGGTGTATTAATGTCTAGATATTAATGTCTAGATAGAGGTGTATTAATGTCTAGATATTAATGTCTAGATAGAGGTGTATTAATGTCTAGATATTAATGTCTAGATAGAGGTGTATTAATGTCTAGATAGAGGTGTATTAATGTCTAGATAGAGGTGTTTAATGTCTAGATATTAATGTCTAGATAGAGGTGTATTAATGTCTAGATAGAGGTGTATTAATGTCTAGATATTAATGTCTAGATAGAGGTGTATTAATGTCTAGATATTAATGTCTAGATAGAGGTGTATTAATGTCTAGATATTAATGTCTAGATAGAGGTGTATTAATGTCTAGATATTAATGTCTAGATAGAGGTGTATTATTGTCTAGATAGAGGTGTATTAATGTCTAGATAGAGGTGTATTAATGTCTAGATAGAGGTGTATTAATGTCTAGATAGAGGGTATTAATGTCTAGATAGAGGTGTATTAATGTCTAGATAGAGCTGTATTAATATCTAGATAGAGGTGTATTAATGTCCAGATAGAGGTGTATTAATGTCTAGATAGAAGTGTATTAATGTCTAGATATTAATGTCTAGATAGAGGTGTATTAATGTCTAGATATTAATGTCTAGATAGAGGTGTATTAATGTCTAGATATTAATGTCTAGATAGAGGTGTATTAATGTCTAGATATTAATGTCTAGATAGAGGTGTATTAATGTCTAGATATTAATGTCTAGATAGAGGTGTATTAATGTCTAGATATTAATGTCTAGATAGAGGTGTATTAATGTCTAGATATTAATGTCTAGATAGAGGTGTATTAATGTCTAGATATTAATGTCTAGATAGAGGTGTATTAATGTCTAGATAGAGGTGTATTAATGTCTAGATAGAGGTGTATTAATGTCTAGATAGAGGTGTATTAATGTCTAGATAGAGGTGTATTAATGTCTAGATAGAGGTGTATTAATGTCTAGATAGAGAGGTATTAATGTCTAGATAGAGTTGTATTATTGTCTAGATATTAATGTCTAGATAGAGGTGTATTAATGTCTAGATAGAGGTGTATTAATGTCCAGATAGAGGTGTATTAATGTCTAGATAGAGGTGTATTAATGTCTAGATAGAGGTGTATTAATGTCTAGATAGAGGTGTATTAATGTCTAGATAGAGGTGTTTTAATGTCTAGATATTAATGTCTAGATAGAGGTGTATTAATGTCTAGATATTAATGTCTAGATAGAGGTGTATTAATGTCTAGATAGAGGTGTATTATTGTCTAGATAGAGGTGTATTAATGTCTAGATAGAGGTGTATTATGTCTAGATAGAGGTGTATTAATGTCTAATGAGGGTATTAATGTCTAGATAGAGGTGTATTAATGTCTAGATATTAATGTCTAGATAGAGGTGTATTAATGTCTAGATAGAGTGTATTAATGTCTAGATAGAGGTGTATTAATGTCCAGATAGAGGGCTGTATTAATGTCTAGATAGAGGTGTATTAATGTCTAGATAGAGGTGTATTAATGTCTAGATAGAGGTGTATTAATGTCTAGATAGAGGTGTATTAATGTCTAGATAGAGGGTATTAATGTCTAGATAGAGGTGTATTAATGTCTAGATATTAATGTCTAGATAGAGGTGTATTCATGTCTAGATAGAGCTGTATTAATGTCTAGATAGAGGTGTATTAATGTCCAGATAGAGATGTATTCATGTCTAGATATTAATATCTAGATAGAGGTGTATTAATGTCTAGATAGAGGTGTATTAATGTCTAGATATTAATGTCTAGATAGAGGTGTATTAATGTCTAGATATTAATGTCTAGATAGAGGTGTATTAATGTCTAGATAGAGGTGTATTAATGTCTAGATATTAATGTCTAGATAGAGGTGTATTAATGTCTAGATATTAATGTCTAGATAGAGGTGTATTATTGTCTAGATATTAATGTCTAGATAGAGGTGTATTAATGTCTAGATAGAGAGGTATTAATGTCTAGATAGAGGTGTATTAATGTCTAGATATTAATGTCTAGATAGAGGTGTATTAATGTCTAGATAGAGGTGTATTAATGTCTAGATAGAGGTGTATTAATGTCTAGATAGAGGTGTATTAATGTCTAGATAGAGGTGTATTAATGTCTAGATAGAGAGGTATTAATGTCTAGATAGAGGTGTATTATTGTCTAGATATTAATGTCTAGATAGAGGTGTATTAATGTCTAGATAGAGGTGTATTAATGTCTAGATAGAGGTGTATTAATGTCTAGATAGAGGTGTATTAATGTCTAGATAGAGGTGTATTAATGTCTAGATAGAGGTGTATTAATGTCTAGATAGAGGTGTTTTAATGTCTAGATATTAATGTCTAGATAGAGGTGTATTAATGTCTAGATATTAATGTCTAGATAGAGGTGTATTAATGTCTAGATATTAATGTCTAGATAGAGGTGTATTAATGTCTAGATAGAGGTGTATTAATGTCTAGATAGAGGTGTATTAATGTCTAGATATTAATGTCTAGATAGAGGTGTATTAATGTCTAGATAGAGGTGTATTAATGTCTAGATATTAATGTCTAGATAGAGGTGTATTAATGTCTAGATATTAATGTCTAGATAGAGCTGTATTAGTGTCTAGATAGAGGTGTATTATTGTCTAGATAGAGGTGTATTAATGTCTAGATATTAATGTCTAGATAGAGGTGTATTAATGTCTAGATAGAGAGGTATTAATGTCTAGATAGAGGTGTATTATGTCTAGATATTAATGTCTAGATAGAGGGGTATTAATGTCTAGATAGAGGTGTATTAATGTCTAGATATTAATGTCTAGATAGAGGTGTATTATGTCTAGATATTAATGTCTAGATAGAGGTGTATTAATGTCTAGATATTAATGTCTAGATAGAGGTGTATTAATGTCTAGATAGAGGTGTATTAATGTCTAGATAGAGGTGTATTAATGTCTAGATATTAATGTCTAGATAGAGGTGTATTAATGTCTAGATATTAATGTCTAGATAGAGGTGTATTAATGTCTAGATAGAGGTGTATTAATGTCTAGATAGAGGTGTATTAATGTCTAGATATTAATGTCTAGATAGAGGTGTATTAATGTCTAGATATTAATGTCTAGATAGAGGTGTATTAATGTCTAGATATTAATGTCTAGATAGAGGTGTATTAATGTCTAGATATTAATGTCTAGATAGAGGTGTATTAATGTCTAGATATTAATGTCTAGATAGAGGTGTATTAATGTCTAGATATTAATGTCTAGATAGAGGTGTATTAATGTCTAGATATTAATGTCTAGATAGAGGTGTATTAATGTCTAGATATTAATGTCTAGATAGAGGTGTATTAATGTCTAGATATTAATGTCTAGATAGAGGTGTATTATTGTCTAGATAGAGGTGTATTATTGTCTAGATAGAGGTGTATTATTGTCTAGATAGAGGTGTATTAATGTCTAGATAGAGGTGTATTAATGTCTAGATAGAGGTGTATTAATGTCTAGATAGAGAGGTATTAATGTCTAGATAGAGGTGTATTATTGTCTAGATATTAATGTCTAGATAGAGCTGTATTAATGTCTAGATAGAGTAGTATTAATGTTAGATAGAGGTGTATTAATGTCTAGATAGAGGTGTATTAATGTCTAGATAGAGGTGTATTAATGTCTAGATAGAGGTGTATTAATGTCTAGATAGAGGTATATTAATGTCTAGATAGAGGTGTATTAATGTCTAGATAGAGGTGTATTAATGTCTAGATATTAATGTCTAGATAGAGGTGTATTAATGTCTAGATATTAATGTCTAGATAGAGGTGTATTAATGTCTAGATATTAATGTCTAGATAGAGGTGTATTAATGTCTAGATAGAGGTGTATTAATGTCTAGATAGAGGTGTATTAATGTCTAGATAGAGGTGTTTTAATGTCTAGATATTAATGTCTAGATAGAGGTGTATTAATGTCTAGATAGAGGTGCATTAATGTCTAGATAGAGGTGTATTAATGTCTAGATAGAGGTGTATTAATGTCTAGATAGAGGTGTATTAATGTCTAGATAGAGGTGTATTAATGTCTAGATAGAGTTGTATTATTGTCTAGATATTAATGTCTAGATAGAGGTGTATTAATGTCTAGATATTAATGTCTAGATAGAGAGGTATTAATGTCTAGATAGAGGTGTATTAATGTCTAGATATTAATGTCTAGATAGAGGTGTATTAATGTCTAGATAGAGAGGTATTAATGTCTAGATAGAGGTGTATTAATGTCTAGATAGAGGTGTATTAATGTCTAGATAGAGGTGTATTAATGTCTAGATAGAGGTGTTTTAATGTCTAGATATTAATGTCTAGATAGAGGTGTATTAATGTCTAGATAGAGGTGCATTAATGTCTAGATAGAGGTGTATTAATGTCTAGATAGAGGTGTATTAATGTCTAGATAGAGGTGTATTAATGTCTAGATAGAGGTGTATTAATGTCTAGATAGAGGTGTATTAATGTCTAGATATTAATGTCTAGATAGAGGTGTATTAATGTCTAGATATTAATGTCTAGATAGAGGTGTATTAATGTCTAGATAGAGGTGTATTAATGTCTAGATATTAATGTCTAGATAGAGGTGTATTAATGTCTAGATAGAGAGGTATTAATGTCTAGATAGAGGTGTATTAATGTCTAGATAGAGGTGTATTAATGTCTAGATAGAGGTGTATTAATGTCTAGATAGAGGTGTATTAATGTCTAGATAGAGGTGTATTAATGTCTAGATAGAGAGGTATTAATGTCTAGCTAGTGGTGTATTAATGTCTAGATATTAATGTCTAGATAGAGGTGTATTCATGTCTAGATATTAATGTCTAGATAGAGGTGTATTAATGTCTAGATATTAATGTCTAGATAGAGGTGTATTAATGTCTAGATATTAATGTCTAGATAGAGGTGTATTAATGTCTAGATATTAATGTCTAGATAGAGGTGTATTAATGTCTAGATATTAATGTCTAGATAGAGGTGTATTCATGTCTAGATATTAATGTCTAGATAGAGGTGTATTAATGTCTAGATATTAATGTCTAGATAGAGGTGTATTAATGTCTAGATATTAATGTCTAGATAGAGGTGTATTAATGTCTAGATATTAATGTCTAGATAGAGGTGTATTATTGTCTAGATAGAGGTGTATTAATGTCTAGATAGAGGTGTATTAATGTCTAGATAGAGGTGTATTAATGTCTAGATAGAGGTGTATTAATGTCTAGATAGAGAGGTATTAATGTCTAGATAGAGGTGTATTATTGTCTAGATATTAATGTCTAGATAGAGGTGTATTAATGTCTAGATAGAGGTGTATTAATGTCTAGATAGAGATGTATTAATGTCTAGATATTAATGTCTAGATAGAGGTGTATTAATGTCTAGATATTAATGTCTAGATAGAGGTGTATTAATGTCTAGATATTAATGTCTAGATAGAGGTGTATTAATGTCCAGATAGAGGTGTATTAATGTCTAGATAGAGGTGTATTAATGTCCAGACAGAGGTGTATTAATGTCCAGATAGAGGTGTATTAATGTCCAGATAGAGGTGTATTAATGTGTAGATAGAGGTGTATTAATGTCTAGAAAGAGGTGTATTAATGTCTAGATAGAGGTGTATTAATGTCTAGATAGAGATGTATTAATGTCTAGATATTAATGTCTAGATAGAGGTGTATTAATGTCTAGATATTAATGTCTAGATAGAGGTGTATTAATGTCTAGATATTAATGTCTAGATAGAGGTGTATTAATGTCTAGATATTAATGTCTAGATAGAGGTGTATTAATGTCTAGATATTAATGTCTAGATAGAGGTGTATTAATGTCTAGATATTAATGTCTAGATAGAGGTGTATTAATGTCTAGATATTAATGTCTAGATAGAGGTGTATTCATGTCTAGATATTAATGTCTAGATAGAGGTGTATTAATGTCTAGATATTAATGTCTAGATAGAGGTGTATTAATGTCTAGATATTAATGTCTAGATAGAGGTGTATTAATGTCTAGATATTAATGTCTAGATAGAGGTGTATTAATGTCTAGATAGAGGTGTATTAATGTCTAGATAGAGGTGTATTAATGTCTAGATAGAGGTGTATTATTGTCTAGATATTAATGTCTAGATAGAGGTGTATTAATGTCTAGATAGAGGTGTATTAATGTCCAGATAGAGGTGTATTAATGTCTAGATAGAGGTGTATTAATGTCTAGATAGAGGTGTATTAATGTCTAGATAGAGGTGTATTATTGTCTAGATATTAATGTCTAGATAGAGGTGTATTAATGTCCAGATAGAGGTGTATTAATGTCTAGATAGAGGTGTATTAATGTCTAGATAGAGGTGTATTAATGTCTAGATATTAATGTCTAGATAGAGGTGTATTAATGTCCAGATAGAGGTGTATTAATGTCTAGATAGAGGTGTATTAATGTCTAGATAGAGGTTTATTAATGTCTAGATATTAATGTCTAGATAGAGGTGTATTCATGTCTAGATATTAATGTCTAGATAGAGGTGTATTCATGTCTAGATATTAATGTCTAGATAGAGGTGTATTAATGTCTAGATATTAATGTCTAGATAGAGGTGTATTAATGTCTAGATATTAATGTCTAGATAGAGGTGTATTAATGTCTAGATATTAATGTCTAGATAGAGGTGTATTAATGTCTAGATATTAATGTCTAGATAGAGGTGTATTCATGTCTAGATATTAATGTCTAGATAGAGGTGTATTAATGTCTAGATATTAATGTCTAGATAGAGGTGTATTAATGTCTAGATATTAATGTCTAGATAGAGGTGTATTCATGTCTAGATATTAATGTCTAGATAGAGGTGTATTATTGTCTAGATAGAGGTGTATTAATGTCTAGATAGAGGTGTATTAATGTCTAGATAGAGGTGTATTAATGTCTAGATAGAGGTGTATTAATGTCTAGATAGAGAGGTATTAATGTCTAGATAGAGGTGTATTATTGTCTAGATATTAATGTCTAGATAGAGGTGTATTAATGTCTAGATAGAGGTGTATTAATGTCTAGATAGAGATGTATTAATGTCTAGATATTAATGTCTAGATAGAGGTGTATTAATGTCTAGATATTAATGTCTAGATAGAGGTGTATTAATGTCTAGATATTAATGTCTAGATAGAGGTGTATTAATGTCCAGATAGAGGTGTATTAATGTCCAGATAGAGGTGTATTAATGTCCAGACAGAGGTGTATTAATGTCCAGATAGAGGTGTATTAATGTCCAGATAGAGGTGTATTAATGTGTAGATAGAGGTGTATTAATGTCTAGAAAGAGGTGTATTAATGTCTAGATAGAGGTGTATTAATGTCTAGATAGAGGTGTATTAATGTCTAGATATTAATGTCTAGATAGAGGTGTATTAATGTCTAGATATTAATGTCTAGATAGAGGTGTATTAATGTCTAGATATTAATGTCTAGATAGAGGTGTATTAATGTCTAGATATTAATGTCTAGATAGAGGTGTATTAATGTCTAGATATTAATGTCTAGATAGAGGTGTATTAATGTCTAGATATTAATGTCTAGATAGAGGTGTATTAATGTCTAGATATTAATGTCTAGATAGAGGTGTATTCATGTCTAGATATTAATGTCTAGATAGAGGTGTATTAATGTCTAGATATTAATGTCTAGATAGAGGTGTATTAATGTCTAGATATTAATGTCTAGATAGAGGTGTATTAATGTCTAGATATTAATGTCTAGATAGAGGTGTATTAATGTCTAGATAGAGGTGTATTAATGTCTAGATAGAGGTGTATTAATGTCTAGATAGAGGTGTATTATTGTCTAGATATTAATGTCTAGATAGAGGTGTATTAATGTCTAGATAGAGGTGTATTAATGTCCAGATAGAGGTGTATTAATGTCTAGATAGAGGTGTATTAATGTCTAGATAGAGGTGTATTAATGTCTAGATAGAGGTGTATTATTGTCTAGATATTAATGTCTAGATAGAGGTGTATTAATGTCCAGATAGAGGTGTATTAATGTCTAGATAGAGGTGTATTAATGTCTAGATAGAGGTGTATTAATGTCTAGATATTAATGTCTAGATAGAGGTGTATTAATGTCCAGATAGAGGTGTATTAATGTCTAGATAGAGGTGTATTAATGTCTAGATAGAGGTTTATTAATGTCTAGATATTAATGTCTAGATAGAGGTGTATTCATGTCTAGATATTAATGTCTAGATAGAGGTGTATTCATGTCTAGATATTAATGTCTAGATAGAGGTGTATTAATGTCTAGATATTAATGTCTAGATAGAGGTGTATTAATGTCTAGATATTAATGTCTAGATAGAGGTGTATTAATGTCTAGATATTAATGTCTAGATAGAGGTGTATTAATGTCTAGATAGAGGTGTTTTAATGTCTAGATATTAATGTCTAGATAGAGGTGTATTAATGTCTAGATATTAATGTCTAGATAGAGGTGTATTAATGTCTAGATATTAATGTCTAGATAGAGGTGTATTAATGTCTAGATATTAATATCTAGATAGAGGTGTATTAATGTCTAGATATTAATGTCTTGATAGAGGTGTATTAATGTCTAGATATTAATGTCTAGATAGAGGTGTATTAATGTCTAGATAGAGGTGTATTAATGTCTAGATATTAATGTCTAGATAGAGGTGTATTATGTCTAGATAGAGGTGTATTAATGTCCAGATAGAGGTGTATTAATGTCTAGATATTAATGTCTAGATAGAGATGTATTAATGTCTTGTCACGTTCCTGACCGGTTGCCTGTTATTTTGTATGTGTTAGTCGGTCAGGGCGTGATTTTGAGTGGGCAGTCTATGTTTTCAGTTTCTACGTTGGTTTAAAGCGTGACCTGATATGGCTCTCAGAGGCAGGTGGTTTTCATTTCCTCTGATTGTCAGGTTTTGGCCAGGACTGTTCAGGTTTTGGTCACTAGATGTCCCCATTGCACCTTTTTTGAACCTTTTGTTTTTTCCTTGCTCTAATTATTGTTTGCACCTGTGTGTCGTTCCCTTGTTAGTATTTAAACCCTGTGTGCTCCTCAGTTCTTTGCTCAGTGTTTGTATGTTAGCACCCAGCCCCAGCCCAAGCCTTGTTGTGAACATATATTTTCTCTTGTTGGATTTTCCAGAGGTTCTCTGGTTTTGTTCTTGTGTATTTTGGATTAGTCTTTTGAGGTTTGTTTTTTCCCTTGCTGTTCTTACCACTTTGTGGATTTTCTTTGTATTTTGGAAGATATCAATTTTTGACTTTTGGCTTTATTTTGGACATTGTGGATTTATATTCTTTGCCTGAAGATCTTGTTCTTTTATTAAACCACCATCTTTAGTACTGCTGTGTCTGCCTCATCTTCTGGGTTCTGCCGATTACTAGTGACTGTTTCTCGCACCGGGTCTTGACACTGATTGAGAGTCATATTAAGGTAGGTGTTTTCACACTGTTTGTTTGTGGGTGGTTGTCTCCTGTGTCAGTGTCTGTATGTTACGCCACACGGGACTGTTTCGGTTTCGGTTTGTTTGTTCGTTCGGTTTTTGTGTAGTCTGTTTTTTCCTGTTCGTGCGTTCTTCGTTTCATCTAAGTTCTTACGTTCAGGTCAGTCTACGTCGTTTGTTGTTTTGTAGAATTATCAAGTGTTTTTCGTGTCAGTGTTCGTCTTGTCTAATAAATCATTATGTCAAGTTACAACGCTGCGTCTTGGTTCAATCCGAAATCCGTTACAGAACTACCCACCAATCCAGAACCAAGCAGCATAAGTTCACCTCTATCTAGACATTAATACACCTCTATTTAGACATTAATATCTAGACATTAATACACCTCTATCTAGCCATTAATACACCTCTATCTAGACATTAATATCTAGACATTAATACACCTCTATCTAGAAATTAATACACCTCTATCTAGTCACCCCCCCCCCCCCCCCGCCCCCCCAACTGTGTGCGGTTGGTTTAGCCCATGGATCATGAGGCAGCTGGTCAGCCAAGCGGGCTGAACAATTACCACCCTAGAGTAGCGGAGGTCGAGTCCCGGGGAGCATGCCCTGCCTCTGTCTCTGAATGACTGTACCCCAGCCCCTCCTCTCTCCCGGGGAGCCTTGTTAGGCCCGACAGGGGGTCACAGCTTCCTGCAGGGCTGGTTTGCGGGGGGGGGGGGCATCGCCAAGGGGGCTTTGCATCAGAGCGAATGGGGAGGAGGCACGACATCAGTAGATAAAATTGGACCTACAATCTACGTATGCATACTCCTGACATGTGTTACCGCAGGGGCAAGGGAAATACTTCCACAAGGTGGCCACAATGCAATAGGCATAGGGAGAGAGGAGATGTGGGCCGGGCGTGAGGTGAGGGTAGAGAAGGGGGGTCTACTATCAAAGCCCAAGACACACAGCAATAGTGCAGGAGAAAGAGAGAGAGAGAGAGAGAGAGAGAGAAAGAGAGAGCGGGAGTGAAAGAGAGAGAGAGCAGGAGTGAAAGAGAGACAGACAGAGACAGAGAAAAAGAGAGAGAGAGACAGAGACAGAGAGAAAGAGCGGGAGTGAAAGAGAGAGAGACAGAGAGAGACAGAGAGAGCGGGAGTGAAAGAGAGAGACAGAGAGAGAGAGAGCGGGAATGAAAGAGAGAGAGAGACAGAGAGAGCCAGAGAGAGCGGGAGTGAAAGAGAGACAGAGAGAGAGAGAGAGAGAGAAAGAGCGGGAGTGAAAGAGAGAGACATAGAGAGAGAGAGAGAGAGCGGGAGTGAAAGAGAGAGAGAGAGAGACAGAGACAGAGAGAGAGAGAGAGCGGGAGTGAAAGAGAGAGAGAGAGAGAGACAGACAGAGAGAGACAGGAAAGAAAGAGATGGAACCAGAGAAAGTGTTGTGAATTTGATACATTAAGTGGTGGCGTTCATTAGCATATTGTTGTGTGTCGTTGGTGTTTTCATTGAGGTCTGAATGTATGTGTTTCATGATTCAACCTCCCCCCTCCACAGTCCCCCACCTTTCAGCCATAACCACCCTCCTGTTTCTCCTCTTCCGCCTTTAAAAAAATCTATTTTCTATTGCCATTTTTCTGCCACATTGTTGAATTTTATTTAACTAGGCAAGTCAGTTAAGAACAAATTCTTATTTACAATGACGGCCTCTGAACAGTGGGTTAACTGCCTTGTTCAGGGGGCAGAACGACAGATTTTTACCTCGTCAGCTCGGGGATTCGACCAAGCAACATTTTGGTTATTGGCCCAACGGCCTAATCACTAGACTACCTGCCTCCCCCTCTAACCACTAGACTACCTGCCTCCCCCCCTCTAACCACTAGACTACCTGCCTCTAACCACTAGACTACCTGCCTCCCCCCTCTAACCACTAGACTACCTGCCTCCCCCTCTAACCACTAGACTACCTGCCTCCCCCCTCTAACCACTAGGCTACCTGCCCTCCCCCTCTAACCACTAGACTACCTGCCTCCCCCTCTAACCACTAGGCTACCTGCCTCCCCCTCTAACCACTAGACTACCTGCCTCCCACCTCTAACCACTAGACTACCTGCCTCCCTCCTCTAACCACTAGACTACCTGCCTCCCCCCTCTAACCACTAGACTACCTGCCTCCCCCTCTAACCACTAGACTACCTGCCTCCCCCTCTAACCACTAGACTACCTGCCTCCCCCCTCTAACCACTAGACTACCTGCCTCCCCCCTCTAACCACTAGACTACCTGCCTCCCCCTCTAACCACTAGACTACCTGCCTCCCCCTCTAACCACTAGACTACCTGCCCCCCCCCTCTAACCACTAGACTACCTGCCTCCCCCCTCTAACCACTAGACTACCTGCCTCCCCCTCTAACCACTAGACTACCTGCCTCCCCCTCTAACCACTAGACTACCTGCCTCCCCCCTCTAACCACTAGGCTACCTGCCTCCCCCCTCTAACCACTAGACTACCTGCCTCCCCCCTCTAACCACTAGGCTACCTGCCTCCCCCCTCTAACCACTAGACTACCTGCCTCCAACCCTCTAACCACTAGACTACCTGCCTCCCCCCTCTAACCACTAGGCTACCTGCCTCCCCCCTCTAACCACTAGACTACCTGCCTCCCCCTCTAACCACTAGACTACCTGCCTCCCCCCTCTAACCACTAGACTACCTGCCTCCCCCTCTAACCACTAGCCTACCTGCCTCCCCCCTCTAACCACTAGGCTACCTGCCTCCCCCCTCTAACCACTAGGCTACCTGCCTCCCCCCTCTAACCACTAGACTACCTGCCTCCCCCCTCTAACCACTAGACTACCTGCCTCCCCCCTCTAACCACTAGACTACCTGCCTCCCCCCTCTAACCACTAGACTACCTGCCTCCCCCCTCTCACCACTAGGCTACCTGCCTCCCCCCTCTAACCACTAGGCTACCTGCCTCCCCCTCTAACCACTAGACTACCTGCCTCCCCCCTCTAACCACTAGTCTACCTGCCTCCCCCCTCTAACCACTAGACTACCTGCCCCCCCCTCTAACCACTAGGCTACCTGCCTCCCCCTCTAACCACTAGACTACCTGCCTCCCCCCTCTAACCACTAGTCTACCTGCCCCCCCCTCTAACCACTAGACTACCTGCCTCCCCCTCTAACCACTAGACTACCTGCCTCCCCCCTCTAACCACTAGACTACCTGCCTCCCCCCTCTAACCACTAGACTACCTGCCTCCCCCCTCTAACCACTAGGCTACCTGCCTCTAACCACCAGGCTACCTGCCTCCCCCTCTAACCACTAGACTACCTGCCTCCCCCCTCTAACCACTAGACTACCTGCCTCCCCCTCTAACCACTAGACTACCTGCCTCCCCCCTCTAACCACTAGACTACCTGCCTCCCCCTCTAACCATTAGGCTACCTGCCTCCCACCTCTAACCACTAGACTACCTGCCTCCCCCTCTAACCACTAGACTACCTGCCTCCCCCCTCTAACCACTAGACTACCTGCCTCCCCCCTCTAACCACTAGACTACCTGCCTCCCCCCTCTAACCACTAGGCTACCTGCCTCCCCCCTCTAACCACTAGACTACCTGCCTCCCACCTCTAACCACTAGACTACCTGCCTCCCCCCTCTAACCACTAGACTACCTGCCTCCCCCCTCTAACCACTAGACTACCTGCCTCCCCCCTCTAACCACTAGACTACCTGCCTCCCCCCTCTAACCACTAGTCTACCTGCCTCCCCCCTCTAACCATTAGGCTACCTGCCTCCCACCTCTAACCACTAGACTACCTGCCTCCCCCCTCTAACCACTAGACTACCTGCCTCCCCCCTCTAACCACTAGACTACCTGCCTCCCCCCTCTAACCACTAGACTACCTGCCGTCCCTACACTCTAACTACTAGACTACCTGACTCCCCCCTCTAACCACTAGACTACCTGCCTCCCCCTCTAACCATTAGGCTACCTGCCTCCCACCTCTAACCACTAGACTACCTGCCTCCCCCCTCTAACCACTAGACTACCTGCCTCCCCCCTCTAACAACTAGTCTACCTGCCCCCCCCTCTAACCACTAGACTACCTGCCTCCCCCTCTAACCACTAGACTACCTGCCTCCCCCCTCTAACCACTAGACTACCTGCCTCCCCCCTCTAACCACTAGACTACCTGCCTCCCCCCTCTAACCACTAGACTACCTGCCGCCCCCCTCTAACCACTAGACTACCTGCCTCCCCCCTCTAACCACTAGACTACCTGCCTCCCCCTCTAACCATTAGGCTACCTGCCTCCCCCCTCTAACCACTAGACTACCTGCCTCCCCCTCTAACCACTAGACTACCTGCCTCCCCCTCTAACCACTAGACTACCTACCTCCCCCCTCTAACCACTAGACTACCTGCCTCCCCCTCTAACCACTAGACTACCTGCCTCCCCCTCTAACCACTAGACTACCTGCCTCCTCCTCTAACCACTAGACTACCTGCCTCCCCCCTCTAACCACTAGGCTACCTGCCTCCCCCTCTAACCACTAGACTACCTGCCTCCCCCTCTAACCACTAGGCTACCTGCCCCCCCCCTCTAACCACTAGGCTACCTGCCCCCCCCCTCTAACCACTAGGCTACCTGCCTCCCACCTCTAACCACTAGACTACCTGCCTCCCCCCTCTAACCACTAGGCTACCTGCCTCCCACCTCTAACCACTAGACTACCTGCCTCTAACCACCAGGCTACCTGCCTCCCCCTCTAACCACTAGACTACCTGCCTCCCCCCTCTAACCACTAGGCTACCTGCCCCCCCCCTCTAACCACTAGACTATTATTTGACCATGCTTGTCACTTATGAACATTTTTGAACATCTTGGCATAGTTCTGTTATAATCTCCACCCGGCACAGCCAGAAGAGGACTGGCCACCCCTCATAGCCTGGTTCCTCTCTAGGTTTCTTCCTAGGTTTTGGCCTTTCTGGGGAGTTTTTCCTAGCCACCGTGCTTCTACACCTGCATTCTAGCTGTTTGGGGTTTTAGGCTGGGTTTCTGTACAGCACTTCGAGATATTATCTGATGTACGAAGGGCTATATAAAATAAAATTGATTGATTGATTGACTACCTGCCTCCCCCTCTAACCACTAGACTACCTGCCTCCCTCCTCTAACCACTAGGCTACCTACCTCCCTCCTCTAACCACTAGGCTACCTGCCTCCCCCCTCTAACCACTAGACTACCTGCCTCCCCCTCTAACCACTAGACTACCTGCCTCCCCCCTCTAACCACTAGACTACCTGCCTCCCCCCTCTAACCACTAGACTACCTGCCTCCCCCTCTAACCACTAGACTACCTGCCTCCCCCCTCTAACCACTAGGCTACCTGCCTCCCCCCTCTAACCACTAGACTACCTGCCTCCCCCCTCTAACCACTAGGCTACCTGCCTCCCCCCTCTAACCACTAGACTACCTGCCTCCCCCCTCTAACCACTAGACTACCTGCCTCCCCCCTCTAACCACTAGGCTACCTGCCTCCCCCCTCTAACCACTAGACTACCTGCCTCCCCCTCTAACCACTAGACTACCTGCCTCCCCCCTCTAACCACTAGACTACCTGCCTCCCCCTCTAACCACTAGCCTACCTGCCTCCCCCCTCTAACCACTAGGCTACCTGCCTCCCCCCTCTAACCACTAGGCTACCTGCCTCCCCCCTCTAACCACTAGACTACCTGCCTCCCCCCTCTAACCACTAGACTACCTGCCTCCCCCCTCTAACCACTAGACTACCTGCCTCCCCCCTCTAACCACTAGACTACCTGCCTCCCCCCTCTCACCACTAGGCTACCTGCCTCCCCCCTCTAACCACTAGACTACCTGCCTCCCCCCTCTAACCACTAGTCTACCTGCCCCCCCCTCTAACCACTAGACTACCTGCCTCCCCCTCTAACCACTAGACTACCTGCCTCCCCCCTCTAACCACTAGACTACCTGCCTCCCCCCTCTAACCACTAGACTACCTGCCTCCCCCCTCTAACCACTAGACTACCTGCCGCCCCCCTCTAACCACTAGACTACCTGCCTCCCACCTCTAACCATTAGACTACCTGCCGCCCCCCTCTAACCACTAGACTACCTGCCGCCCCCCTCTAACCACTAGACTACCTGCCTCCCCCTCTAACCACTAGACTACCTGCCTCCCCCTCTAACCACTAGACTACCTGCCGCCTCCCTCTAACCACTAGACTACCTGCCTCCCCCTCTAACCACTAGACTACCTACCTCCCCCCTCTAACCACTAGACTACCTGCCTCCCCCTCTAACCACTAGACTACCTGCCTCCCCCTCTAACCACTAGACTACCTGCCTCCTCCTCTAACCACTAGACTACCTGCCTCCCCCCTCTAACCACTAGGCTACCTGCCTCCCCCTCTAACCACTAGACTACCTGCCTCCCCCTCTAACCACTAGGCTACCTGCCCCCCCCCCTCTAACCACTAGGCTACCTGCCCCCCCCCCTCTAACCACTAGGCTACCTGCCTCCCACCTCTAACCACTAGACTACCTGCCTCCCCCCTCTAACCACTAGGCTACCTGCCTCCCACCTCTAACCACTAGACTACCTGCCTCTAACCACCAGGCTACCTGCCTCCCCCTCTAACCACTAGACTACCTGCCTCCCCCCTCTAACCACTAGGCTACCTGCCCCCCCCCCTCTAACCACTAGACTATTATTTGACCATGCTTGTCACTTATGAACATTTTTGAACATCTTGGCATAGTTCTGTTATAATCTCCACCCGGCACAGCCAGAAGAGGACTGGCCACCCCTCATAGCCTGGTTCCTCTCTAGGTTTCTTCCTAGGTTTTGGCCTTTCTGGGGAGTTTTTCCTAGCCACCGTGCTTCTACACCTGCATTCTAGCTGTTTGGGGTTTTAGGCTGGGTTTCTGTACAGCACTTCGAGATATTATCTGATGTACGAAGGGCTATATAAAATAAAATTGATTGATTGATTGACTACCTGCCTCCCCCTCTAACCACTAGACTACCTGCCTCCCTCCTCTAACCACTAGGCTACCTACCTTCCTCCTCTAACCACTAGGCTACCTGCCTCCCCCCTCTAACCACTAGACTACCTGCCTCCCCCTCTAACCACTAGACTACCTGCCTCCCCCCTCTAACCACTAGACTACCTGCCTCCCCCTCTAACCACTAGACTACCTGCCTCCCCCTCTAACCACTAGACTACCTGCCTCCCCCCTCTAACCACTAGACTACCTGCCTCCCCCCTCTAACCACTAGACTACCTGCCTCCCCCTCTAACCACTAGACTACCTGCCTCCCCCTCTAACCACTAGACTACCTGCCCCCCCCCTCTAACCACTAGACTACCTGCCTCCCCCCTCTAACCACTAGACTACCTGCCTCCCCCCTCTAACCACTAGACTACCTGCCTCCCCCTCTAACCACTAGACTACCTGCCTCCCCCCTCTAACCACTAGGCTACCTGCCTCCCCCCTCTAACCACTAGACTACCTGCCTCCCCCCTCTAACCACTAGGCTACCTGCCTCCCCCCTCTAACCACTAGACTACCTGCCTCCCCCCTCTAACCACTAGACTACCTGCCTCCCCCCTCTAACCACTAGGCTACCTGCCTCCCCCCTCTAACCACTAGACTACCTGCCTCCCCCTCTAACCACTAGACTACCTGCCTCCCCCCTCTAACCACTAGACTACCTGCCTCCCCTTCTAACCACTAGCCTACCTGCCTCCCCCCTCTAACCACTAGGCTACCTGCCTCCCCCCTCTAACCACTAGGCTACCTGCCTCCCCCCTCTAACCACTAGACTACCTGCCTCCCCCCTCTAACCACTAGACTACCTGCCTCCCCCCTCTAACCACTAGACTACCTGCCTCCCCCCTCTCACCACTAGACTACCTGCCTCCCCCCTCTCACCACTAGGCTACCTGCCTCCCCCCTCTAACCACTAGGCTACCTGCCTCCCCCTCTAACCACTAGGCTACCTGCCTCCCCCCTCTAACCACTAGTCTACCTGCCTCCCCCCTCTAACCACTAGACTACCTGCCCCCCCCTCTAACCACTAGGCTACCTGCCTCCCCCTCTAACCACTAGACTACCTGCCTCCCCCCTCTAACCACTAGTCTACCTGCCCCCCCCTCTAACCACCAGGCTACCTGCCTCCCCCTCTAACCACTAGACTACCTGCCTCCCCCCTCTAACCACTAGACTACCTGCCTCCCCCTCTAACCACTAGACTACCTGCCTCCCCCCTCTAACCACTAGACTACCTGCCTCCCCCTCTAACCATTAGGCTACCTGCCTCCCACCTCTAACCACTAGACTACCTGCCTCCCCCTCTAACCACTAGACTACCTGCCTCCCCCCTCTAACCACTAGACTACCTGCCTCCCCCCTCTAACCACTAGACTACCTTCCTCCCCCCTCTAACCACTAGGCTACCTGCCTCCCCCCTCTAACCACTAGACTACCTGCCTCCCACCTCTAACCACTAGACTACCTGCCTCCCCCCTCTAACCACTAGACTACCTGCCTCCCCCCTCTAACCACTAGACTACCTGCCTCCCCCCTCTAACCACTAGACTACCTGCCTCCCCCCTCTAACCACTAGGCTACCTGCCTCCCCCCTCTAACCATTAGGCTACCTGCCTCCCACCTCTAACCACTAGACTACCTGCCTCCCCCCTCTAACCACTAGACTACCTGCCTCCCCCCTCTAACCACTAGACTACCTGCCTCCCCCCTCTAACCACTAGACTACCTGCCGTCCCTACACTCTAACTACTAGACTACCTGACTCCCCCCTCTAACCACTAGACTACCTGCCTCCCCCTCTAACCGTTAGGCTACCTGCCTCCCACCTCTAACCACTAGACTACCTGCCTCCCCCCTCTAACCACTAGACTACCTGCCTCCCCCCTCTAACCACTAGTCTACCTGCCCCCCCCTCTAACCACTAGACTACCTGCCTCCCCCTCTAACCACTAGACTACCTGCCTCCCCCCTCTAACCACTAGACTACCTGCCTCCCCCCTCTAACCACTAGACTACCTGCCTCCCCCCTCTAACCACTAGACTACCTGCCGCCCCCCTCTAACCACTAGACTACCTGCCTCCCACCTCTAACCACTAGACTACCTGCCGCCCCCCTCTAACCACTAGACTACCTGCCGCCCCCCTCTAACCACTAGACTACCTGCCTCCCCCTCTAACCACTAGACTACCTACCTCCCCCCTCTAACCACTAGACTACCTGCCTCCCCCTCTAACCACTAGACTACCTGCCTCCCCCTCTAACCACTAGGCTACCTGCCGCCCCCCTCTAACCACTAGGCTACCTGCCTCCCCCCTCTAACCACTAGACTACCTGCCTCCCCCCTCTAACCACTAGACTACCTGCCGCCCCCCTCTAACCACTAGACTACCTGCCTCCCCCCTCTAACCACTAGACTACCTGCCTCCCCCCTCTAACCACTAGACTACCTACCTCCCCCCTCTAACCACTAGGCTACCTGCCTCCCCCCTCTAACCACTAGACTACCTGCCTCCCACCTCTAACCACTAGACTACCTGCCTCTAACCACCAGGCTACCTGCCTCCCCCTCTAACCACTAGACTACCTGCCTCCCCCCTCTAACCACTAGACTACCTGCCTCCCACCTCTAACCACTAGACTACCTGCCTCTAACCACCAGGCTACCTGCCTCCCCCTCTAACCACTAGGCTACCTGCCGCCCCCCTCTAACCACTAGGCTACCTGCCGCCCCCCTCTAACCACTAGGCTACCTGCCGCCCCCCTCTAACCACTAGACTACCTGCCGCCCCCCTCTAACCACTAGGCTACCTGCCGCCCCCCTCTAACCACTAGGCTACCTGCCGCCCCCCTCTAACCACTAGACTACCTGCCGCCCCAATGGCGTGGATTGATTCACCATGCAAGTCCTACATGCACCCACTCTATAAAAAAGAATCATACCAGCTGTATTCTACTGTGCTAAACACAGATATGAAAAAATATCTAGTATCAAGGTCAAATTAATGATATGGCCATACTAGAAGGAGACCAAAGGACAGTGAAGATCTTGTTCGACCAAAGGAGTACGAAAACCTAACCAGATACCTTTAACATCTGACCAAATGACCCCCGAAAAAAGTGGAGTAAAAATTGTGAGTGAAGTTTTCGAACCACTCGCTCAGATTATTTTCTCTGGTATCCCAACCACCTTTTGTTTTAGTGACTGGAAAAGAGCAGAGGAGCAGACCCAGTGTGGTTTCCTTGTCTCTTTTGTCCTGGAGGTTTTCTGATGCCAGCTTTCTCCTGTTACATTAGTGTACGTCAACACGGAGACTCACACAGACACTGCTGCTGCTCCAACTCGTCTCTACTGAGGCTGAATCACAAATGAACCAGAGCTCTTTAATGTCCCCGGGGCAATAAGTAGATACTGATATCTCCGTTCAGATAATCAGACCACTTAAACCATCAAACATGTGACCAAATTACATGAGATTTTAGGTCTGGGTTAACCGAGATTATTACAAGGTATAATTTACATTGAGTAACAGGGGATTATTGAGTCAACGTTATGTAGATATAAATACAGGTGTTTCCTTTTAGAGCAGCTACACGCCCTGAGAGAAATTAGCATGAGAGTTTATCCAGACAACATGTTCTAATGCATTCGCTATGGTCAAGGCCCGTAGGTGACCCCCACGGTTCTGTAAATTACCATGTGGAGGTCATACAGGGCAATCGGATAATATTCCCAAACCCCTTGACTTTTTTTTTCACATGTTGTTACATTACAGCCTTATTCTAAAATGGATTAAAAATATATATTTTTTCATCTCATCAATCTATCTCTTGTCTCTGACCTGATAAATACAGTAAAGTCCGCACACTAAAGGGTAAAGAAATACAATATGTTCTGAACAAAATAGTGTTTTTTGGACACAACTGCAAACTTCAAGGAGTTGGTCTGATCCAGGGGCGCAACTTTGGTTTTAGAATAGGGGGGGGGGACATAATTATTATTATTTTTATCCAGTCAAAGGTCACGGCCACTTGGAGGGTGTCTCGTAAGTAGGACCAGGTCTCTCTGGGCAACTCATCCACTCATAATGCACATGAGCTGGTCAGTCTGGACCTCTGCTAGAGGTCAAAGGTCGCCATCAACATAGACAGAGAGAGGGGTCGAGCTGTCCGTCTGTCAGTCAGAGGCTGAAGCAGATGCGTCATCCATATAGAGGGCATGTTCCCCCCTCACATTTCTCCTGTTAAAATAATACAAAAATATATACAGTGTTAATATAGTGTTGTTTCTCTGTAATACTACTTACCACTTAGTCATTTTATGAAGTTGGATTTAGCTAGCCCAATCCCAATCTCCCAATCTCATAACTAGCCATTAAGAAGCCTTTTTACGCTATAAATCAAGTTAGAGTAACTAGCTAGCCTAACTGTCTTAGTTGGCATGCCTGCTGGCACGGTTGGTAGTCTTTAGAAGAGCAAGCCATAACTAAATGTACTGAATAAGACTCACATTCCTTTACATTTTTTACCCAGATTTGATCAGAGATATAGAGAAGCATGTAAAAAAAAAAAAAAGAACTGCCGGTCAGGAGGAGACAGACAGCTCAAGAGGTATGCTGAGATATGCAGAAAAATATACATATATTTTTCACAAAGAATTACACATAATGATTACTGCTCTAGATTTCAGGAGTAAGCTGTTTCAGGTGTTTGAGAAAATAATAAATCATCACATTTACACACCACCACCACCTCAGCCGTCCCTACGTACTTTGTGCCACCTCAGATTTCCAAGGTGCATGATGCCATGGGCTGAAGGTCAGGGTCACAGCAGGAGCTGGTCTGGTCAGAGAGGTCGTAGGTCGGTCTGAAGCGTCTGACTAGCCACTCTATATCCAACACTATGACCTGTGACCCCCCCCCACATGACCTGATGATCTCAGCCCAGATATAGGTGGTCAATCAATTGGTCACTATTCGCACTGGACTAGTATTACTATAGGATGTCGGTTATATAATATTTTTTTTTTCCTGAGGATGATTTGGATAGATTTAGTTTTATCAAACTAACCCCTGTAATATTTTGTTCTTCACTCATTCAAAATGTCCCTTCATGACGGAAGCCTGGAGGCTCTTCTTGCCGTGAAGATATTTCAACTTGTCCAGAGATGGCCTAATATTGGCTATCAGTTCGAAAGTCCGAATATTATCAATAAGAACCATGAACTACATACAGACATTTAATTAACTGACGTATTTTGGCAAGTTATCAAGTCATTGGCACAATGTCATCCACTTAATCTTTTACAAGAGAACTTGGTACTGGTTAAGTCTGTTAGGGGAATAACCTATGTGTAAATAACCTGTTTGTAAATAACCTGTTTGTAAATAACCTGTTTGTAAATAACCTATGTGTAAATATCCTATGTGTAAATAACCTATGTGTAACGGTTGTCATAATCTTCCTCCTCCTCGGACGAGGAGAGGCGAGACGGATCGGACCAATACGCAGAGTGGGTAGTGCTCATGATAATTTATTACATCGAAATTGAACACTAACATGAAACAAAATAACAAAATGAATACAACCGACAACAGTCCCGTGTGGCACGAATACAAACACGGAACAAACACCCACAAAACACACCTGAAACCCAGGCTGCCTAAGTATGATTCTCAATCAAGGACAACGATTGACAGCTGCCTGTCAATGATTGACAGCTGCCAGGCCGAACACAAAAATCCCAACATAGAAAATCAACCATAGACAAACCCACCCAACTCACGCCCTGACCAACTGAAATAAATACCAGACAAAAGAAAACAGGTCAGGAACGTGACATAACCCCCCCCCTCTTAAGGTGCGAACTCCGGGCGCACCAGCATAAACTCTAGGGGAGGGTCTGGGTGGGCGTCTGTCCACGGTGGCGGCTCTGGCGCTGGTCGTGGTCCCCACCCCACCATAGTCAAACCCCGCTTCCGTGGCCTCTTCCCAATGGCCACCCTCAATATAAACCCCATTGGATTAAGGGGCAGCTCCGGACCGAGGGGCAGCCGCGGACCGAGGGGCAGCCGCGGACCGAGGGGCAGCACCGGACCGAGGGGCAGCACCGGACCGAGGGGCAGCACCGGACTGAGGGGCGAATCCTGGCTGGCTGGCTCTGGCGGATCCTGGCTGGCTGGCTCTGGCGGATCCTGGCAGGCTGGCTCTGGCGGATCCTGGCTGGCTGGCTCTGGCGGATCCTGGCTGGCTGGCTCTGGCGGATCCTGGCTGGCTGGCTCTGGCAGATCCTGGCTGGCTGGCTCTGGCGGATCCTGGCTCTGGCGGATCCTGGCTGGCTGGCTCTGGCTGGTCCTGGCTGGACGGCTCTGGCTGGTCCTGGCTGGACGGCTCTGGCTGGTCCTGGCTGGACGGCCCTGGCTGGTCCTGGCTGGACGGCTCTGGCGGATCCTGTGTGGCTGCAGGCTCTGGCTGCTCCTGTCTGGCGGAAGGCTCTAGCGGCTCCTGTCTGGCGGAAGGCTCTAGCGGCTCCTGTCTAGCGGACGGCTCTAGCGGCTCTAGTCTGGCAGACGGCTCTGAAGGCTCAGGACAGACGGGCTGCTTTGAAGGCTCAGTACAGACGGGCGGCTTTGAAGGCTCAGTACAGACGGGCGGCTTTGAAGGCTCAGTACAGACGGGCGGCTTTGAAGACTCAGTACAGATGGGCGGCTCTGACGGCTCGGGACAGACGGACAGAGCTGGGCAGGCAGGCAGCCTGGCAGCTGCGAGGCGTTGGCACAGGATGAACTGAGCTGTGAGAGTGCACCGGAGACACTGTGCGTAGAGCTGGCGCAGGATATACTGGGCCGAGGAGGCGCACTGGAGGTCTGGAGCGTAGAGCTGGCACCACCCTTCCTGGCTGGATGCTCACCCTAGCCCGTCAACTGCGGGGTGCTGTCACAGGACGTACTGGGCTGTGGACACGCACCGGAGACACAGTGCGCAGAGCCGGCGCAAGATATCCTGGACCGAAGAGACGCACTGGAGGCCAGATGCGCTGAGCCGGCACCATCCGTCCTGGCTGGATGCCCACTCTAGCCCGGCTGATGCGGGGAGCTGGAATATAGCGGGCTATGAGTGCGTACTGGAGTCACACTGCGCAGAGCCGCATAACATGGGGTCTGACTAGTCACACTCTCCCCACGGTAAGCACGAGGAGTTGGCTCAGGTCTCCAACCTGACTAAGCCAATCTCCTCGTGTACCCCCCAAAAATTCTCGGGCTTCCTTGCAAGCTGTGTCCCCTCGTAACGCTGGGCCCCCTTTCTAGCTGCCTCCGCCTTCCTAGCTGCTTCCACCTGTTCCCATGGGAGGTGATCCCTTCCGGCCAGGATCCCCTCCCACGTCCAGGATCCTTTGCCGTCCAGGATGTCCTCCCATGTCCAGTCCTCCTTACCACGCTGCTTGGTCCGTTTGTGGTGGGATGTTCTGTAAAGCTCGTCGGAAGGATGAGACCAAGGTGCAGCGTGGTACGTGTTCATGATATTTTCTTAAATCAGAACACTAAACAAAACAACAAAAGAACAACGAACGTCACGTTCAGTAGGCTTCACAGAGCTAACAAAAAACAACATCCCACAACCTAAAGTGGCAAAACAGGCTGCCTAAGTATGATTCCCAATCAGAGACAACGATAGACAGCTGTCCCTGATTGAGAACCAAACCCGGCCAAAACATAGAAAAAAAGAAACATAGAAAACAAAGCATAGAATACCCACCCAAATCCCACCCTGACCAAACCAAATAGAGACATTAAAAGGCTCTCTAAGGTCATGGCGTGACAGACGGGTCATTTCAGACTGAATCGTTGAAGTAGGTAGTTGATGTAAAGACTGTGCTTTATAGCGCTGAATGTTTTCATGTAAAATTATTTTTGTTTTTTGTTTATTACGTGCAATACGTGTGTGTGTGTTATGTTGCTTGCAGCAGTATGAAACATAGTGTTTGATTATTTTCTACCCCTATCTCTCTGGACAAACTGTATCTCTATGGCAACAGACTCTATGGCAGCAGACTTTATGGCAACAGACTCTATGGCAGCAGACTCTATGGCAGCAGACTCTATGGCAACAGGCTCTATGGCAACAGACTCTATGGCAACAGACTCTATGGCAACAGACTCTATCGCAACAGACTCTATCGCAACAGACTCTATGGCAACAGACTTGAAGGCAACAGACTCGAAGGTAGCAGAATATATGGCAACGGACTCTGTTCTTCTGGTTTGTGTGTAAAAGTAGAGCTGTTAGACACTGACGTGACTTCCCGCAGCAGCCTGTTAGGCACGGACGTGACGTCCTGCAGCAGCCTGTTAGGTACGGACTTGACTTCCTGCAGCAGCCTGTTAGGTACGGACTTGACTTCCTGCAGCAGCCTGTTAGGTACGGACGTGACTTCCTGCAGCAGCCTGTTAGGTACGGACGTGACGTCCTGCAGCAGCCTGTTAGGTACGGACATGACTTCCTGCAGCAGCCTGTTAGGTACGGACGTGACTTCCTGCAGCAGCCTGTTAGGTACGGACGTGACGTCCTGCAGCAGCCTGTTAGGTACGGACGTGACTTCCTGCAGCAGCCTGTTAGGTACGGACGTGACGTCCTGCAGCAGCCTGTTAGGCACGGACATGACGTCCTGCAGCAGCCTGTTAGGTACGGACGTGACTTCCTGCAGCAGCCTGTTAGGTACGGACGTGACTTCCTGCAGCAGCCTGTTAGGCACGGACATGACGTCCTGCAGCAGCCTGTTAGGTACGGACGTGATGTCCTGCAGCAGCCTGTTAGGTACGGACGTGATGTCCTGCAGCAGCCTGTTAGGCACTGACATGACTTCCTGCAGCAGCCTGTTAGGTACGGACGTGACGTCCTGCAGCAGCCTGTTAGGTACGGATGTGACGTCCTGCAGCAGCCTGTTAGGCACGGACATGACTTCCTGCAGCAGCCTGTTAGGTACGGACGTGATGTCCTGCAGCAGCCTGTTAGGTACGGACATGACTTCCTGCAGCAGCCTGTTAGGTACGGACGTGACTTCCTGCAGCAGCCTGTTAGGCACGGACGTGATGTCCTGCAGCAGCCTGTTAGGTACGGATGTGATGTCCTGCAGCAGCCTGTTAGTCACTGACATGACTTCCTGCAGCAGCCTGTTAGGCACGGACGTGATATCCTGCAGCAGCCTGTTAGGTACGGACATGACTTCCTGCAGCAGCCTGTTAGGTACGGACATGACTTCCTGCAGCAGCCTGTTAGGTACGGACGTGACGTCCTGCAGCAGCCTGTTAGGTACGGACGTGACGTCCTGCAGCAGCCTGTTAGGTACGGACGTGACTTCCTGCAGCAGCCTGTTAGGTACGGACGTGACTTCCTGCAGCAGCCTGTTAGGTACGGACGTGACTTCCTGCAGCAGCCTGTTAGGTACGGACGTGACTTCCTGCAGCAGCCTGTTAGGTACGGACGTGACTTCCTGCAGCAGCCTGTTAGGTACGGACGTGATGTCCTGCAGCAGCCTGTTAGGTACGGACGTGATGTCCTGCAGCAGCCTGTTAGGTACGGACGTGATGTCCTGCAGCAGCCTGGTAGGTACGGACGTGACTTCCTGCAGCAGCCTGTTAGGTACGGACGTGACTTCCTGCAGCAGCCTGTTAGGCACGGACGTGATGTCCTGCAGCAGCCTGTTAGGTACGGACGTGATGTCCTGCAGCAGCCTGTTAGGTACGGACGTGATGTCCTGCAGCAGCCTGGTAGGTACGGACATGACTCCCTGCAGCAGCCTGTTAGGCACGGACGTCAAAAACATTCCACGGGGATGTTGGTCCACGCTAACGCGATGGCATCACGCAATTGCTGCAGATTGGACACCATTACACCCCCACCACCAGCCTGTACCGTTGACACCAGACAGGATGGGGCCTTGGACTCATCGCCTTGGATGGCGTGCCCACTGGAGGCTCTTCTTCTTGTTTCTAGCTGACAGGAACCCGGTGTGGTCGTCTGCTCACTGGAGCCTCTTCTTCTTGTTTCTAGCTGACAGGAACCCGGTGTGGTCGTCTGCTCACTGGAGCCTCTTCTTCTTGTTTCTAGCTGACAGGAACCCGGTGTGGTCGTCTGCTCACTGGAGCCTCTTCTTCTTGTTTCTAGCTGACAGGAACCCGGTGTGGTCGTCTGCTCACTGGAGGCTCTTCTTCTTGTTTCTAGCTGACAGGAACCCGGTCTGGTCGTCTGCCCACTGGAGCCTCTTCTTCTTGTTTCTAGCTGACAGGAACCCGGTGTGGTCGTCTGCTCACTGGAGGCTCTTCTTCTTGTTTCTAGCTGACAGGAGCCCGGTCTGGTCGTCTGCCCACTGGAGCCTCTTCTTCTTGTTTCTAGCTGACAGGAACCCGGTGTGGTCGTCTGCTCACTGGAGCCTCTTCTTCTTGTTTCTAGCTGACAGGAACCCGGTCTGGTCGTCTGCTCACTGGAGCCTCTTCTTCTTGTTTCTAGCTGACAGGAACCCGGTGTGGTCGTCTGCTCACTGGAGCCTCTTCTTCTTGTTTCTAGCTGACAGGAACCCGGTGTGGTCGTCTGCTCACTGGAGCCTCTTCTTCTTGTTTCTAGCTGACAGGAACCCGGTGTAGTCGTCTGCTGCAGTAGCTCATCTGTGACAAGAACAGATGAGTCGTGTGGTCCGAGATGCCTTTCTGCACACCACTGTTGTACTGCACCGTTATTGGCCTGTTTGTGGCCCGCCTGTTAGCTTGAACCATTCTAGCCGTTCACCTTTGACCTCTCTCATCAACAAGCTGTTTTTGTCCACAGGACTTTTGCTGACTGGATGATTTTTGTTTGTCGCATCATTCTCAGTAAACCCTAGACACTATCGTGTGTGAAAAGCTCAGGAGGAAGTTGTAACATTTAGCAGTGTACTGTGGTAACATAAAACAGTTTACTGTGATAACATATAGCACTGTACTTTTGTAAAATATAGCAGAGTACTGTGGTAACATATAACAGTGTTACTCTCCTTCTCTCCTCCCTCCTCTACTCCTCTCTCATCCGCTCTTCCTCTCCTCCTCTCATCCCTCCTCTTCTTCTCCTCCCTCCTCTCCTCCTCCCCTCCTCTTCTCCTCCTCCCTCCTCTTCTCCTCTACTCCCTCCTCTACTCCTCTCTCATCCTCTCTTCCTTTCTTCCTCTCCTCCCTTCTCCTCCTCTCCTCTTCTCCTCCTCTACTCCTCCACTCCTCCTCTCTTCCCTCCTCATCTCCTCCTCTCTTCCCTCCTCCTCTCCCTCCTCCTCTCCTCTCCTCCTCTCATACTCTCCACCTCTCCCCCTCCCACTTTCACTAATCTCTCCTCCTCTTTACACCTCTCCTCCTCTCCTCTTCTCCTCCTCCCTCCTCTTCTCCTTCCTCCTCTCCTCCTCCCTCATTCCTCCTCCTCTCCTCCTCTCTCCTCCTCTCTTCCTCTCTTCCTCTCCTCCCCCTCCTCCTCCTTTCTCTACTCCCTCCTCTTCTCCTCCTCTCTTCCCTTTTTCTCTCCTCTCTCCTCTTTTCCTCCCTCCTCTTCTCCTCCCTCCTCTCCTCCTCTCCTCTACTCCCTTCTCTTCTCATTCTCTCCTCCCTTCTTCTCTCCTCCCTCCTCCCTCCTCTCCTCCTCTCCTCCTCTCCTCCCTCCTCTACTACATCTTCCTCTCCTCCGTTCTTCTCTCCTCCCTCCTCTCCTCCTCTTCTCCTCCTCCCTCATCTTCCCCTCCCTCCTCTCCTCCTCTTCTCCTCCTCCCTCATCTCTCTCTCCCTCCCTCCTCTCATCCTCTTCTCTCCTCTCCTCCTCCCTCCCATCCTCTCCTCCTCTTCTCCTCCTCCCTCTTCTCCTCTTCTCTCCTCCCTCCTCTTCTCCTCCTCCCTCCTCTCCTCCTCTCCTCTTCTCCTCCTCCCTCCTCTTCTCCTCCTCCTCTCCTCCTCTTCTCCTCTCCTCCTCTCATTCCTTCTTTTTACTCCTCTTCTCAATATTATGGCACTTCCTTATTCCAGACAGGCCTTCACCCCTCCGCCCCCCTCCATTCTTCCTCGCCAGTTCCCCCCCAGTCCAGCCTGTCAGAGAAGCACAATGTCAGTCTATTAGTATGGTAATGAGGCCTTGGGCCGACAGGTGGCTGGGTAGACAGCTCAATTAAGCTGCTCATTAAAGGAGAAGCTAACAGTGCAGCCAGCACAGCAAGGCTAAGAGACAATGTGATGTCATAGTCAACAAATTGGTCAGGAGTGTGTGCGTGTGTGTGTGTGCTTGCAAGTGTGCGTGCGTGCATGTGTGTGTGTGTGGGAGCGTGCGTGTGCGTGCGTGTGTGCACGTGTGTAAGTGTGTGTGTGTGTGTGTGTGTGTGTGTGTGGTAGAGAGGGCAGTGAAAAGAGTTGGCAGTGGAAACACCAGTATGTAAAATGACAGAACATTGATGGACACGACTAATAAGGGAAGCTATTGCTTTATGTTGAGTTAAGATGAGAGGAAGAGGGAGAGAAAGGTGGAGGGAGGTAGAGGAGAACAACAAGTCACTCAAACTTGGCCTTTCTCTCTCCCCTCAGACTGTCCGTCGCCGAGTCACCCTCATTGATCAGTAGCTTGGTTATCAGCTTGACCAAGACTGAGAACAGGTCTAATTACTACAAATCAGACACTAGAGGACTGGATGGTCCAATACTCTCTCAAACTAACTTCAGACAGACTTTTTACAGACAGACAACACATTCCGGACAGGAACAATGTTTTATTTGGGGGTGGTTCCTTTCATTTGAATGATCCAAGGTTTGGGATAGGGTTAAAACATTACGTTTAGTTATTCATTTGGAAGGGTTAAGTTAAGGGTTAAGGTTTGGGATAGGATTAAAACATTACGTTAAGGGTTAAGTTAAGGGTTAAGGTTTGGGATAGGGTTAAAACATTCAAATATATATATGTATATAGTGTTTACCACTGGGATTGAAAAATACGCGCTCACTGTTGCCCCTAGTGGCCCGGTTTTGAAGGCATTTCCCGACGTCCTCAGGACATGGACAGACGTCCGGTTTAGAAGTCAATTTTTGAGCGATATCTGCCTGGTAACAGTCATTGTTTATTGTGTGTGAATAGAGGGTGAGTAAAGTTGTAACAAGGCATGATAATCAGTTTGTAAACCTGACCAATTTAGCTGGTAAACCAGGGGTGTGTTCACTCTACCATGAAATGAAGCCGTTTGTGTCTCTTCATCCCTCCTTCCTTCCTTCCCTCTCTCTCTCTCTCTCTCTCTCTCTCTCTCTCTCTCTCTCTCTCTCTCTCTCTCTCTCTCTCTCTCTCTGTCTCTCTCTCTGTCGCTCTCTCTTTCTCTCTCTGTCTCTCTCTGTCTCTCTCTCTCCTCTCTCTCTCTGTCTCTCTCTCTGTCTTTCTCTCTCTCTCTCTCTCTCCCCCCCTCGCTCTCTCTTTCTGTCTCTCAATTCAATTCAATTCAATTGACTTTATTGACATGGCAAGTTCATTATTACTTACATTGTCAAAGTATACATATCGAAAAGTAAAAATCAAATATATATGTATATATATACAAAATATATATATATTTATATATAAATAAATGGTGGGACCAACAGTAATAATAATAGTAGTAGTGGACATGGGATTACCATTAACAACAACTACAACAACAATATTAATCAGAACAACAATACATTAAAGCAATGGTAGTAGACCAGTGTCAGCATGACTTGAGAAGACATATGACCTGGAAGTAGACCAGTGTCAACATGACTTGAGAAGACACATGACCTGGTAGTAGACCAGTGTCAACATGACTGAGAAGACATATGACCTGGTATGAAAGACAAAACAAAACTAAGCTAAATGGGAAATATTATCAACATTACTTTGCATTTTTCAGGCTGTGGCAGGAGGACACATATTTGGCTGCCAAAACTGCACATTTTGGCTTTTCACCCAATAAATATTTGATTTTTTCTTCATCTTTTATAGTTTCAAATTCTTTGTATTGAGTTATAATTTTGGGAAAGAAATATGCTCTTAGGTCTGAGTATTTGTCACAGTGTAGTAGGAAATGCACCTCTGTCTCTACCTCTCCCCTGGAGCAGAGTGAGCACAGCCTGTCCTCTCTGGGCAGCCAGGTTTGTCTGTGACGACCGGTCTCTATAGCCAGACTGTGCTCACTGAGTCTGTACCTAGTCAATGTTTTCCTCAGTTTTCTATCAGTCACAGTGGTCAGATAGTCTGCCACCATGTACTGTCTGTTTAGAGCCAAATAGCATTGAAGTTTACTTTGATTTTTTGTGGTGTCTTTCCAATAGGTTATATATTTTTCTTTTTGTTTTGTGATGATTTGGTTGGGCCAGATTTTCTGAGGGCTGTCCCGAGGCTCTATGGGGTTGGTTTGGGTTGGTGAACTGAGCCTCAGAACCAGCTGGCTGAGGGGACTCTTCTCTGGTTTCATCTCTTGACATTGTAGAGCTGTGTGATGGAATGTTTTAGGGTCACTTGTTTTTAGATGGTTGTAAAATTTGATGGCTCTTTTTTCTATTCGAATGAGGAGGGGGTATTGGCCCAATTCTGCCCTACATGCGTTATTTGGAGTTTTTCTTTGTACTTGCAATACAGTCTTGCAAAACTCTGCATGCAATATTTCAGTTGGATGTTTGTCCCATTTAGTAAATTCATTATTAGAGAGTGGACCCCATACTTCACTGCCATATAGAGCAATTGGTTCTATAACTGATTGAAAAATTTTGAGCCAGATTCTAATTGGAATTTCAATTTTGATGTTCCTTTTAATGGCATAGAATGCTCTTCTTGCTTTGTCTCTCAGCTCATTCACAGCCATGTGAAAGCTACCTGTGTTGCTGATATTTAGTCCTAGATATGTGTCGTTTTTGGTGTGTTCTAATAGGACTGTGTCCAAATAGAATTTATATTTGTCATCCTTATTTCCGGACCTTTTTTGGAATATCATTATATTTGTTTTTTTTTAGGTTAACGGTCAGAGCCCAGGTCTGACAGAACCTGTGAAGACGATCTAGGTGCTGCTGTAACCCCTCTTTAGTGGGAGACAGCAGCACCAGGCCATCTGCGTACAGCAGACACTTGATTTCAGTGTTGTGTAGGGTGATACCAGGTGCTGCTGATTCTTCTAATGTTTTTGCCAATTCATTAATGTAGATGTTAAATAATGTTGGACTTATTGGGCAGCCCTGTTTCACTCCCTGCCCCTGAGAGAAGAAGTCTGTTTGCTTGTTGCCAATTTTAACCGCACATTTGTTTTTAGTGTACATTGATTTAATAAAATCATATGTTTTCCCTCCAATACAACTTTCTATTAGTTTATAAAAAAGACCTTCGTGCCAAATTGAATCAAATGCTTTCTTGAAATCTACAAAACACGAGTAGATTTTGCCTTTGTTTTGGTTAACTTGTTTATCAATTAGAGTGTGGAGGGTGTAAATGTGGTCTGTTGTACGATAATTTTTTAGAAATCCAATCTGGCTTCTGCTCAGGACGTTGTGTTCGTCAAGGAAATGATGTAGTCTGCTATTTATAATACTGCAGAGAATTTTCCCCAAGTTGCTGTTAACGCAAATTCCTCTGTAATTATTTGGGTCAAATTTGTCTCCATTTTTATAGATTGGTGTGATCAATCCCTGGTTCCAAATATCGGGGAAAATACATAGGTGAGGATAATGTTGAAGAGTTTGAGTATAGCCAATTAGAATTTGTGGTCTGTATATTTGATCATTTCATTTAAAATACCATCAGCACCACAGGCCTTTTTGGGTTGGAGATTGCATAGTTTTTCCAATAATTCTTCTTCTGTAATTGGGGTATCTACAGGATTCTGATAGTCTTTGACTGCTAATTCAAGGATTTGTAATTTTTCTTGTATATCTTTTTGTTCTGGGCTCTTTGTTATATTGCTGTAGAGGTTTGCAAAGTGATTTCTCTCTATGTCTCTCTCTCTCTCTATGTCTCTCTCTCTCTCTCTCTATGTCTCTCTCTCTCTCTCTCTATGTCTCTCTCTCTCTCTCTCTATGTCTCTCTCTCTCTCTCTCTATGTCTCTCTCTCTCTCTCTCTATGTCTCTCTCTCTCTCTCTCTATGTCTCTCTCTCTCTCTCTCTATGTCTCTCTCTCTCTCTCTATGTCTCTCTCTCTCTCTCTCTATGTCTCTCTCTCTCTCTCTCTCTATGTCTCTCTCTCTCTCTCTCTATGTCTCTCTCTCTCTCTCTCTATGTCTCTCTCTCTCTCTCTCTCTATGTCTCTCTCTCTCTCTCTCTCTCTATGTCTCTCTCTCTCTCTCTCTCTCTATGTCTCTCTCTCTCTCTCTCTATGTCTCTCTCTCTCTCTCTCTCTCTCTCTCTCTCTCTCTCTCTCTCTCTCTCTCTCTCTCTCTCTCTCTCTCTCTCTCTATGTCTCTCTCTATGTCTCTCTCTCTCTCTCTCTCTCTTCTCTCTCTCTCCTCTTCTCTCTCTCTCTCTCTCTCTCTCTCCTCTCTCCTCTCTATGTCTCTCTCTCCTCTCTATGTCTCTCTCTCTCTCTATGTCTCTCTCTCCTCTCTATGTCTCTCTCTCTCTCTATGTCTCTCTCTCTCTCTATGTCTCTCTCTCTCTCTCTCTCTCTCTCCTCTCTCTCTCTCTCTCTCTGTCTTTCTCTCTCTCTCTCTCACCCCCCCTCTCTCTCACCCCCCCCCCCCCCCCCCCCCCCTCTCTCTCTCTCTCTCTCTCTCTCTCTCTCTCTCTCTCTCTCTCTCTCTCTCTCTCCTCTCTCTCTCTCTCTCTCTCTCTCTCTCTCTCTCTCTACCCCCCTCTATCTCTCTCTCTCTCTACCCACCTCTCTTGCTTTCTCTCTCTCTCTCTACATATATATATATTTCCCTCCCCCTGCTCTCCTCTCTCCTCTCCTCTCCTCTCTCTCTCTCTCTCTCTCTCTCTCTCTCTCTCTCCTCCTCTCTCTCTCTCTCTCTCTCTCTCTCTCTCTCTCTCGCAACCAGACCAAACCAGGAAGGATCATACCCACTAATAGGAGTGGGGTAGTCGATAGACCCTACAAATGGGGTTACGTATGGAGAAAAACAACAACACAGGGAGAAAACAGACCCGTCTGATTCGCTCAAAGCTGTCTGAAAGCTGTCCGCCTCATGAATATGCTAATCCTTGTTTATCACCCTCCAAAACACCCTCATTAATTAATAAGAACAATGGTTCTCTTTTAATGACAGGGTCGTCCCCGTGGAGACACGCAGACGGGGCGGAGGGCTGAGGAAGAGGTCACAGGAGGACTGGTGAGGGAGACAGACAGAGACTGGGATGGGGACAGAGATGGGGACTGGGACAGACACGGGGACAGAGATGGGGATGGGGACAGAGACTGGGACAGAGACTGGGACAGAGACGGGGACAGAGATGGGGATGGGGACTGGGACAGAGATGGGGATGGGGACTGGGCCACGGACAGAGACGGGGACAGAGATGGAGACAGAGACGGGGAAAGTGATGGGGACAGAGACGGGGACAGAGATGGGGATGGGGACAGAGACGGGGACAGAGACGGGGACAGAGATGGGGACTGGGACAGAGACGGGGACAGAGATGGGGGATGGGGACAGAGACTGGAACAGAGACTGGAACAGAGACGGAGACAGAGACTGGAACAGAAACGGGGACAGAGGCGGGGACAGAGACGGGGACAGAGACTGGGACAGAGATGGGGATGGGGACAGAGACGGGGACAGAGACGGGGACAGAGACGGGGACAGAGATGGGGATGGGGACTGGGACAGAGACGGGGACAGAGATGGGGATGGGGACAGAGACGGGGACAGAGACGGGGACAGAGATGGGGATGGGGACAGACGGGGACAGAGACTGGAACAGAGACGGGGACAGAGACGGGGACAGAGACGGGGACAGAGACGGGGACATGGTCGGGGACAGAGACGGGGACAGAGACGGGGACAGAGACGGGGACAGAGACGGGGACAGAGACGGGGACAGAGACGGGGACAGAGACGAGACAGAGACGGGGACAGAGACGGGGACAGAGACGGGGACAGAGACGGGGACAGAGACGGGAACAGAGACGGGGACAGAGACGGGAACAGAGACGGGGACAGAGACGGGGACAGAGACGGGAACAGAGACGGGGACAGAGTCGGGGACAGAGACGGGGACAGAGACGGGGACAGAGACGGGGACAGAGACGGGGACAGAGACGGGGACATGGTCGGGGACAGAGACTGGAACAGAGACGGGGACAGAGACGGGGACAGAGACGGGGACAGAGACGGGGACAGAGACGGGGACGGAGATAGGCGTTGATTTGAAAAGTGACATGTCCTCTTTTGCTCTGTGTAGGACATCGGGGACAGTGCTCAACGTGATGGACAGACAGTGATTGACAGACAAACTGACAAATAGACAGACGTATGGGATGTGACGTGTGATGTCTGTTTGTCCAGTAGCAAGCTGTCATGGTGCATTGTGTTTCAGTAACCCATATAAGATATGTCTCTTCAGCATGTCTTCCTGTCTCTTCTTCTTCTCTTCATGTCTTCCTGAAGACCGGCTGTTCTGTTAACTACACAGATCAGGATGTGATTAGTGCAGGAAAATGACGTTCAAATCGAATTGTATTCGTCGTCACATGCGCCGAATACAACCGGTGTAAACCTTACAGGGAAATGCTTACTTACAAACCCTTAACTAACAGTGCAGTTTTAAGAAAAAACAAGTGTTAAGTAAAAAAATAAAAGTAACAAATAGCAACTACTTAAAGAGCAGCAGTAAAATATCAATAGCGAGGCTATATACAGGGGGGGGGGGGGGGGTGTACCGGTACAGAGTCAATGTGGAGGCTATATACAGGGGGTACCGGTACAGAGTCAATGTAGAGGCTATATACAGGGGGTACCGGTACAGAGTCAATGTGGAGGCTATATTACAGGGGGGGGTTGTACCGGTACAGAGTCAATGTGGAGGCTATATACAGGGGGTACCGGTACAGAGTCAATGTAGAGGCTATCTAACAGGGGGGTACCGGTACAGAGTCAATGTGGAGGCTATATACAGGGGGGTACCGGTACACGAGTCAATGTGGAGGCAATAATACAGGGGGTACTGGTACAGAGTCAATGTAGAGGCTATATACAGGGGGTACCGCGGTACAGAGTCAATGTGGAGGCTATATACAGGGGGGTACCGGTACAGAGTCAATGTGGAGGCTATATACAGGGGGTACCGGTACAGAGTCAATGTGGAGGCTATATACAGGGTGTTACGGTACAGAGTCAATGTGGAGGCTATATACAGGGTGTTACGGTACAGAGTCAATGTGGAGGCTATATACAGGGGGTACCGGTACAGAGTCAATGTGGAGGCTATATACAGGGGGTACCGGTACAGAGTCAATGTGGAGGCAATATACAGGGGGTACTGGTACAGAGTCAATGTGGAGGCAATATACAGGGGGTACCGGTACAGAGTCAATGTGGAAGCAATATACAGGGGGTACCGGTACAGAGTCGATGTGGAGGCAATATACAGGGGGTACCGGTACATAGTCGATGTGGAGGCAATATACAGGGGGTACCGGTACAGAGTCAATGTGCGGGGGCACCGGTTCATCGTTCAGCCACGACTCGGTGAAACATAATATATTACAGTTTTTAATGTCCCATTGGTGTAGGATATACGTGCTTGTAGTCTGTCTATTTTATTATCCAATGATTGCACTTTGGCTAATAGGACCGATTAGCATGATCTATGTGTCAGTAACCAGCAGAAACTAAAGTTGGAGAGCCGGCCATGGTATCAAAAGGCAGGAAGCTTAAAGGGTCGGGGCCAGGGGAGAGAGACACGTGAGAGAATAGTCTGACAGAATGACGGTGGAAAGAGAGAAAGAGAGAGGGATTTGTTCTCATTAGCGGAGGGCGTGTCCGGTGTCCATGTAAGGAGCAGATTAAGTTGACAGATAGGTACTTCTAGCAGAACAGGAGGATCTGAGTGGTGCAGCCCTATTCAGGCTTGTTGTGGGGTGATGGACACTGGGACTGTGGGACTGGGTAGTAGTTTCCGCCACCCCTACTGAGTGAACAGCTCTCCTAACGGTAGAATTGCGTACTCAAACAATGAAAGGGAAAGAAAAAAGGAGAGATATACTTCCTCCAAGCTCAAAAGAATAACAAAACGTGTAAGGTGCTAGTGTGAAGTGATGTTGTAAAGTGTGAAGTGATATTGTAAAGTGCTTGTGTGAAGTGCTAGTGTAAAGTGTTAGTGTGAAGGTATATTGTAAAGTGTAAAGTGCTAGTGTGAAGATATATTGTAAAGTGTAAAGTGCTAGTGTGAAGTGATATTGTAAAGTGTAAAGTGATATTGTAAAGTGTAAGGTGCTAGTGTGAAGTGATATTGTAAAGTGTAAAGTGTTAGTGTTAAGTGATATTGTAAAGTGTAAAGTGTGAAGTGATATTGTAAAGTGTAAAGTGCTAGTGTGAAGTGATATTGTAAAGTGTAAAGTGCTAGTGTGAAGTGATATTGTAAAGTGTAAAGTGTTAGTGTGAAGTGCTAGTGTGAAGTGATATTGTAAAGTGTAAAGTGCTAGTGTTAAGTGATATTGTAAAGTGTTAAGTGATATTGTAAAGTGTAAGGTGCTAGTGTGAAGTGATATTGTAAAGTGTAAGGTGCTAGTGTTAAGTGATATTGTAAAGTGTAAGGTGCTAGTGTGAAGTGATATTGTAAAGTGCTTGTGTGAAGATATATTGTAAAGTGTAAAGTGTTAGTGTGAAGATATAATGTAAAGTGTAAAGTGCTAGTGTGAAGTGTTAAGTGCTAGTGTGAAGTGATATTGTAAGGTGTAAAGTGATATTGTAAAGTGTAAAGTGATATTGTAAAGTGTGAAGTGATATTGTAAAGTGTTAAGTGCTAGTGTGAAGTGATATTGTGAAGTGTAAAGTGCTAGTGTTAAGTGATATTGTAAAGTGTGAAGTGATATTGTAAAGTGTAGGGTGCTAGTGTTAAGTGATATTGTAAAGTGTAAGGTGCTAGTGTGAAGTGATATTGTAAAGTGTAAAGTGATATTGTAAAGTGTAAAGTGATATTGTAAAGTGTGAAGTGATATTGTAAAGTGTGAAGTGCTAGTGTGAAGTGATATTGTGAAGTGTAAAGTGCTAGTGTTAAGTGATATTGTAAAGTGTGAAGTGATATTGTAAAGTGTAAGGTGCTAGTGTGAAGTGATATTGTAAAGTGTAAAGTGCTAGTGTGAAGTGACATTGTAAAGTGTAAAGTGCTAGTGTGAAGTGATATTGTAAAGTGTGAAGTGATATTGTAAAGTGTAAGGTGCTAGTGTGAAGTGATATTGTAAAGTGTTAAGCGATAATGTAAAGTGCTTGTGTGAAGTGATATTGTAAAGTGTGAAGTGATATTGTAAAGTGTTAGTGTTAAGTGATATTGTAAAGTGTTAAGTGATATTGTAAAGTGTAAGGTGCTAGTGTAAAGTGTTAGTGTGATGTGATATTGTAAAGTGTAAAGTGCTAGTGTTAAGTGATATTGTAAAGTGTAAAGTGCTAGTGTGAAGTGATATTGTAAGGTGTAAGGTGCTAGTGTGAAGTGATATTGTAAAGTGTGAAGTGATATTGTAAAGTGTAAGGTGCTAGTGTTAAGTGATATTGTAAAGTGTTAAGTGATGTTGTAAAGTGCTTGTGTGAAGTGCTAGTGTAAAGTGTTAGTGTGAAGATATATTGTAAAGTGTAAGGTGCTAGTGTGAAATGATAGTGCAAAGTCAAAAGTGTAAAGTAATACTGTAAGGTGCTAGTGTAAAGTGTAAAATCTGAAGTGTTAGTGTACAGTGTAAAGTCAAAAGTGTGTTGTGATACCGTAAAGTGCTCGTGTGAAGTGTTAGTGTAAAGTGCAACATGTAAAGTTCCAGTGTAAAGTGTTAGTGCAAAGTGTAAAATGTAAAGTTTGAGTGTAAAGTTCTCGTGTAAAGTGTTAGTGTAAAGCGCTACTGTAAGTGAAAAGTGCTAGTGTAAAGTGCTAGTGTAAAGTGTTAGTGTAAAGTGGTAGTGTAAAGTGTAAAATGTCATGTTCAAGTGTAAAGTGTTAGTGTAAAGCACTACTGTAAGTGTAAAGTGCTTGTGTAAAGTACTGATGTAAAGTGCAAAGTGCTAGTGTGAAGTGTTAGTGTAAAGTGCTAGTGTAAAGTACTAATGTAAAGTACAAAGTGCTAGTGTGAAGTGCTAGTGTAAAGTCAAAAGTGTAAAGTGATACTGTAAGGTGCTAGTGTAAAGTCAAAAGTGTAAAGTTATCCTGTAAAGTGCTAGTGTAAAGTGTTAATGTAAAGTGTCAAATGTAAAGTTTGAGTGTAAAGTGTTAGTGTAAAGTGTCAAATATAAAGTTTGAGTGTAAAGTGTAAAATGTACATTTCTAGTGTAAAGTGTTAGTGTAAAGTGCTACTGTAAGTGTAAAGTGCTTGTGTAAAGTGTTAGTGTAAAGTGTTAGTGTAAAGTTTAAAATGTAAAGTTCGGTGTAAAGTGTAACATGTAAAGTGCTTGTGTAAAGTGCTACTGTAAATGTAAAGTACTAGTGTAAAGTGCTACTGTAAATGTAAAGTGCTAGTGTAAAGCGCTAAAAAGTGCAAAACAAAAAAAGAGCACCGGCCACCATTCATTGCAGCCTGAGATGTCACGGACCCTCATACTGGCTTTCCCAGCTTCCATAACTCTATGTGAGCTAGGAGTTACAGTGGGAACAGTTGGCATCAGGCCGTTTGGGAACAGTTAACCCGGGGTACTTGGCATCAGGTCCATTGGAAACAGTTAACCCGGGGTACTTGGCATCAGGCCGTTTGGGAACAGTTAACCCGGGGTACTTGGCATCACGCCCATTGGAAACAGTTAACCCGGGGTACTTGGCATCAGGCCGTTTGGGAACAGTTAACCCGGGGTACTTGGCATCAGGTCCATTGGAAACAGTTAACCCGGGGTACTTGGCATCAGGTCCATTGGGAACAGTTAACTCGGAGTACTTGGCATCAGGCCGTTTGGAAACAGTTAACCCGGGGTACTTGGCATCAGGCTCATTGGGAACAGTTAACCCGGGGTACTTGGCATCAGGCCATTTGGGAACAGTTAACCCGGGGTACTTGGTATCAGGCTCATTGAGAACAGTTAACCCGGGGTACTTGGCATCAGGCCCATTGGGAACAGTTAACCCGGGGTACTTGGCACCAGGCCCATTGGGAACAGTTAACCCGGGGTACTTGGCATCAGGCCGTTTGGGAACAGTTAACCCGGGGTACTTGGCATCAGGCCGTTTGGGAACAGTTAACCCGGGGTACTTGGCATCAGGCCGTTTGGGAACAGTTAACCCAGGGTACTTGGCATCAGGTCCATTGGGAACAGTTAACCCGGGGTACTTGGCATCAGGTCCATTGGAAACAGTTAACCCGGGGTACTTGGCATCAGGCCGTTTGGGAACAGTTAACCCAGGGTACTTGGCATCAGGTCCATTGGAAACAGTTAACCCGGGGTACTTGGCATCAGGTCCATTGGAAACAGTTAACCCGGGGTACTTGGCATCAGGCCGTTTGGGAACAGTTAACCCAGGGTACTTGGCATCAGGTCCATTGGAAACAGTTAACCCGGGTTACTTGGCATCAGGCCGTTTGGGAACAGTTAACCTGGGGTACTTGGCATCAGGTCCATTGGGAACAGTTAACCCAGGGTACTTGGCATCAGGCTCATTGGGAACAGTTAACCCGGGGTACTTGGCATCAGGCCGTTTGGGAACAGTTAACTCGGGGTACTTGGCATCAGGTCCATTGGAAACAGTTAACCCGGGGTACTTGGCATCAGGTCCATTGGAAACAGTTAACCCGGGGTACTTGGCATCAGGCCGTTTGGGAACAGTTAACTCGGGGTACTTGGCATCAGGCTCATTGGGAACAGTTAACCCGGGGTACTTGGCATCAGGCTCATTGGGAACAGTTAACCCAGGGTACTTGGCATCAGGCTCATTGGGAACAGTTAACCCGGGGTACTTGGCATCAGGCCCATTGGGAACAGTTAACCCGGGGTACTTGGCATCAGGTCCATTGGAAACAGTTAACCCGGGGTACTTGGCATCAGGTCCATTGGAAACAGTTAACCCGGGGTACTTGGCATCAGGCTCATTGGGAACAGTTAACTCGGGGTACTTGGCATCACGCCCATAGAACTCTCTATTGTTTGTCTTTTCTACTGTCAGGTCACTGATGAGAACCTGGTCACTGATGAGAACCTGGTCACTGGTGAGAACCTGGTCACTGGTGAGAACCTGGTCACTGGTGAGAACCTGGTCACTGATGAGAACCTGGTCACTGATGAGAACCTGGTCACTGGTGAGAACCTGGTCACTGGTGAGAACCTGTTCACTGGTGAGAACCTGGTCACTGGTGAGAACCTGGTCACTGGTGAGAACCTGGTCACTGATGAGAACCTGGTCACTGATGAGAACCTGGTCACATGGAAATCTCTGTTACCTGGTCAACACGGAGATCTCTGTTACTTTCTTATTATTATTCTCCTTCTCCCCTCTCTCCCCTGCCCACCTCCGCCCACCATGTCTCTCTCTTCTTGACCTATGGGTAATTTGTGAAGGCTGATGTATCCTAATCGGCCCTGTGTGCCTGTCCTCTCCACCTCCCCCCTGTTGTGGAAGGAGAGGGACATTACATCTGAATCACTTTGGCCCCTCGGAGAATGCTAGCCTGAAAGGTTGGATTTTCTGGTTACATGAAGCCATTGGTGGTGGATTAACCATATGCTGATTGACATTGCAAGCTGAATAGCAGACGTGGGTAGGAACAGTTCCCTCTGGACAAAAAGCCCCCCTCAGGGGGTCCCACACCTCGACTAGGGGAGAACAGACGTCCGATCTGCTGCTGAAACACGGCGAGACCACCTCCCCTAATCCCTCTATAGCTTAACCCCCCTTCTTCTTCTCTAAAGCTGATATGTTACGGTCAGATGCATAATATAGTGCTGATAGCTTATTGTTGAGAAAAATATTTGCTTACTTTGACTATGATATGTGGTTGCCTCGCCTAAGAGGAGCGACTGACGGCCTGGATCGGAACGACTGACGCCCAGGATCGGAACGACTGACGCCCAGGATCGGAACGACTGACGCCCAGGATCGGAACGACTGACGCCCAGGATCGGAACGACTGACGCCCAGGATCGGAACGACTGACGCCCAGGATCGGAACGACTGACGGCCTGGATTGGAGCAACTGACGTCCAAGGATAGGAGCGACTGACGCCCAGGATTGGAGCGACTGACGTCCAAGGATAGGGGCGACTGACGCCCAGGATAGGAGCGACTGACGCCCTGGATCGGAACGACTGACGGCCAGGATCAGAACGACTGACGTCCCTGGATCGGAGCGACTGACGTCCAAGGATAGGAGCGACTGACGGCCAGGATCAGAACGACTGACGCCCTGGATCGGAACGACTGACGGCCAGGATCAAAACGACTGACGCCCTGGATCGGAACGACTGACGGCCAGGATCAGAACGACTGACGCCCAGGATCGGAACGACTGACGCCCTGGATCAGAACGACTGACGTCCCAGGATCAGAACGACTGACGTCCCAGGATCAGAACGACTGACGTCCCAGGATCAGAACGACTGACGTCCCAGGATAGGAGCGACTGACGTCCCAGGATAGAAACGCCTTACGCTCAGGATTGGAGCGACTGACGCCCAGGATAGGAGCGACTGACGTCCAGGATAGGAGCGACTGACATCCCAGGATAGGAGTGACTGACATCCCAGGATAGGAGCGACTGACATCCCAGGATAGGAGCGACTGACGTCCAAGGATAGGAGCGACTGACGCCCAGGATAGGAGCGACTGACGCCCAGGATAGGAGCGACTGACGCCGTGGATAGGAACGACTGACGTCCCAGGATAGGAACGACTGACGCCCAGGATAGGAGCGACTGACGGTCAGGATAGGAGCGCCTAACGCCCAGGATAGGAGCGACTGACGCCGTGGATAGGAACGACTGACGTCCCAGGATAGGAACGACTGACGCCCAGGATAGGAGCGACGGACGGTCAGGATAGGAGCGCCTGACGCCCAGGATAGGAGCGACTGACGCCCAGGATAGGAGCGACTGACGCCGTGGATAGGAACGACTGACGTCCCAGGATAGGAACGACTGACGGTCAGGATAGGAGCGCCTGACGCCCAGGATAGGAGCGACTGACGCCCAGGATAGGAGCGACAGACATCCCAGGATAGGAGCGCCTGACGCCGTGGATAGGAACGACTGACGTGCCAGGATAGGAGCGACAGACATCCCAGGATAGGAGCGCCTGACGCCCAGGATAGGAGCGACTGACGCCCAGGAAAGGAGCGACTGATGCCCAGGATAGAAGCGACTGATGCTCAGGATAGGAACAGCTGATGCCCTGGATCGGAACGACTGACGGCCAGGATCAGAACGACTGACGCCCAGGATAGGAACGACTGACGTCCCAGGATAGGAGCGACTGACGCCCAGGAAAGGAGCGACTGACGCCCAGGAAAGGAGCGACTGACGGTCAGGATAGGAGCGACTGACGCTCAGGATAGGAACAACTGACGCCCAGGATAGGAGCGTTTGGCTAAATGACTCAAATGTAATGCGAGTGTAATAGCAGACAGTGAGCCCTGGATACCTTAATGGACAGTTTGTGTGTATAATTAGCCGTGGTATATTGGTCATATATAACAAACCCCCAAGGAGCCTTATTACTATTATAAACTGGTTAACAATGTAATGAGAGCAGTAAAAAAATACATGTTTTGTCATTCCCGTGGTATACGGTCTGATATACCACGGCTGTCAGCCAATCAGCATTTAGGTCTCGAACTACCCAGTTTATAATACTCACACATACACACATAACGCTACCTAACAATGACCAAATGTCAGTGCTGCATCTGGGTGATACAAGGTATTCTTAGTTGGCATTTACATTTTCTCTTAAGTTGGAATTCAGCCCTAAGAGACAAATTGAACAAAACAAGAGATACTTGATGGGACTAAGAGCCCTGGGTTTACAGGTACACTAAGCTGTACCTCCACTGTATGGCCTGGGCTGATTGAAAGGCCAGTGCCTTAAACATATGGGACAGGAATGGACCTCTTCTTCTCTCTCTAATCTCTCTGAGATAATCAACCAGGGGAATGAAGTCTGCAGGACATTAAGCCTCCTCAAAGTAGCACAGTGGGGATCTTTCGAAGAGAGAGAGAGAGAGAGAGAGGGGGGGGGGGGGGGGGGGGGAGGACCACCAGGCGGGATTTTCATATTTAACAGAATCAGAGATCAAGCTTCTTAACTCTCTCTCTCTCGCCTTCTCTCTGTCTATTTTTCTCTGAATCTCACACAGGCTGTCTGTCTGTCTGTCTGGCTGGCTGGCTGGCTGTCTGTCCGACTGGGTCACAAACTAAATTAGGCAGCATAATTATTTACTGTCTGACATCAGTATAGAAAATGTACATGTGCATTTTAACACATATAGATCAACCAATGTAAAACGTTTCACTCAAACACATGCACAGCGTCCATCTCTTTCTCTCTCCATCTCTCTCTCTTTCACACATCAAGCACGCACGCACACCAGCCAGGTCACACCAGCCAGGTCACGCACCAGCCAGGTCACATGAGCCAGGTCACAACAGCCAGGTCACACATCAGCCAGGTCACACATCAGCCAGGTCACACATCAGCCAGGTCACACCAGCCAGGTCACACCAGCCAGGTCACATCAGCCAGGTCACAACCCAGCCAGGTCACATCAGCCAGGTCACCCATTAGCCAGGTCACCCATTAGCCAGGTCACACATCAGCCAGGTCACACACCAGCCAGGTCACACCAGCCAGGTCACACCAGCCAGGTCACACCAGCCAGGTCACCCATCAGCCAGGTCACAACCCAGCCAGGTCACACATCAGCCAGGTCACATCAGCCAGGTCACACATCAGCCAGGTCACACCAGCCAGGTCACCCATTAGCCAGGTCACACATCAGCCAGGTCACACATCAGCCAGGTCACAACCCAGCCAGGTCACAACCCAGCCAGGTCACCCATTAGCCAGGTCACAACCCAGCCAGGTCACAACCCAGCCAGGTCACAACCCAGCCAGGTCACCCATTAGCCAGGTCACACATCAGCCAGGTCACACATCAGCCAGGTCACACATCAGCCAGGTCACACACCAGCCAGGTCACACCAGCCAGGTCACATCAGCCAGGTCACATGAGCCAGGTCACATGAGCCAGGTCACACACCAGCCAGGTCACACATCAGCCAGGTCACACATCAGCCAGGTCACACATCAGCCAGGTCACACATCAGCCAGGTCACACACCAGCCAGGTCACATCAGCCAGGTCACATCAGCCAGGTCACACATCAGCCAGGTCACACCAGCCAGGTCACGCATCAGCCAGGTCACGCATCAGCCAGGTCACGCATCAGCCAGGTCACGCATCAGCCAGGTCACACCAGCCAGGTCACACCAGCCAGGTCACACCAGCCAGGTCACGCATCAGCCAGGTCACACATCAGCCAGGTCACGCATCAGCCAGGTCACATCAGCCAGGTCACACCCGCCAGGTCACACATCAGCCAGGTCACACATTAGCCAGGTCACACACCAGCCAGGTCACACCAGCCAGGTCACACATCAGCCAGGTCACACCTCCCAGGTCACACCAGCCAGGTCACACCAGCCAGGTCACATCAGCCAGGTCACACCAGCCAGGTCACCCATTAGCCAGGTCACACCAGCCAGGTCACACATCAGCCAGGTCACACCAGATCAACTTCAGTATTCAACATTTGTCTAGGTTCACAGGACGTCAGGAAATAACTTCAATACCGTGAACTGCACATGAAATGTTAGGTTTATTCGCCCCCCCCCCCGGACAAACGTTGTATACTGAAGTCAGACCGTGATACCTTGTTGCAGGCACACACAGTTGTGTGATCTCATTGGGCCTTCCCAGCATGGGCACCAGATTAGGCTCAGTACAATGCTGTTGTGTTGAATGGAGGCTGAGACAGTGGGCCAACACTACCACACATTCATCCATACATCAAACAATACCCTGATAGCAGAGAGAATTAGGCTTTCACAACACACACGCGCACACACACGCACACACACGCACACACACACACACACCCAGAGTCGTCAGAAAGCGTGTGGGGAGACAGTATTTGCCACAGGACTTTTCAATTTGGTGCCGCCACACCACTTTCAAAGCAGAAGACACAAATACGTTCACATATTCATTACAGTAGTTCACATATTCATTACAGTAGTTCAGTAGTTCACATCATAGTAGTTCAGTAGTTCACATATTCATTACAGTAGTTCACATCATAGTAGTTCAGTAGTTCACATATTCATTACAGTAGTTCAGTAGTTCACATCATAGTAGTTCAGTAGTTCACATCATAGTAGTTCAGTAGTTCACATCATAGTAGTTCAGTAGTTCACATCATAGTAGGTCAGTAGTTCACATCATAGTAGTTCAGTAGTTCACATCATAGAAAAAGGCGTATTAAAATACGTTTTGCAACGGAAAAAGAAAGCAAGCATTTCTTATTGGGACAAGTTGACAAAGTACCTCCCCCTTATTTCAGCCTGTTGCCGCTTGATATTTGAGATTCTTCAAAGTAGCCAACCTTTGCCTCAATGACAGCTTTGCTCTGGGCAAGAGGGTGACGGAGAGATCAGAGAGCACAAAAAACGACACATACCTCGGGCCGAAAACATCAGCGCCCCACAGGTAACTTCCACAAAGCTGTGAACGATCTGAGGCAAGAAGGACCTTTTATGCATTCAAAAGGAACATAAAATGGACATAACAATTAGGATCTGGCTAAACATACTTGAATCAGTTATAGAACCCACTGCCCTTCATGGTTGTGAGGTCTGGGGTCCGCTCACCAACCGAGGATTCACAAAATGGGACAAACACCAAATTGAGACTCTGCATGCAGAATTCTGCACAAATATCCTCTGTGTACAACGTAAACCACCAAATAATGCATGCTAAGCAGAAATAGGCCGAAACCCGCTAATTATCAAAATCCAGAAAAGAGATGCTAAATTCTACATCCACCTAAAAGGAAGCGATTCCCAAACCTTCCATAACTAAGCAGTCACCTACAGAGAGATGAACCTGGAGAAGAGTCCCCTAAGCAAGCTGTTCCTGGTGCTCTGTTCACAAACACAAACAGACCCCACAGAGCCCCAGGACAGCAACACAATTAGACCAAACCAAATCATGAGAAAACTAAAAGATAATTACTTGACACATTGGAAAGAATTTACAAAATAAAAGAGCAAACTAAACTCACCAAAAAAAGAAATGTCCTTTTTTCAGGACCCTGTCTTTCAAAGAGAATTCGTAAAAATCCAAATAACTACAGATCTTCATTGTAAAGGGTTTAAAAACTGTTGCTTGTTCAGTGAACCGTAAACAATTACTGGACATGCACCTGTGAAACGGTCGTTAAGACACTAACAGCTTACAGACGGTAGGCAATTAAGGTCATAGTTATGAAAACTTAGGACACTAAAGAGGCCTTTCTACTGACTCTGAAAAACACCAAAAGAAAGATGCCCAGGGTCCCTGTTCATCTGCGTGACTGATTGGGAATCATATTTAGGCAGCCATTTCCCCACTGTGTTTTGTGGGATCTTGTTTATGTGTAGTTGCCTGTGAGCACTCCATAGCTTCACGTGTGGTTTGCGCTTTATTGTTTTTTTGTGCGTTTCACTTCAATAAATATGTGGAACCCAGATCACGCTCCAATTTGGTCCAAGTATGCTTCCAATGACGATCGTGACACTCTCTCTCCCTCTCTCTCTCCCCATCTCTCTCTCTCTCTCTGAGTTCTAATTAATGAGGTCATGGAGAGGGCTTCCCCCAAACTCTCTCTCTCTCTCTCTCTCTCTCTCTCTCCACATCTCTCTTTCTCGCGCTCTCTCCACCTCTCTCTCTCTCTGTTTCTCTCTCCCCACCTCTCTCTCTGTCTCTCTCACCCCACCTCTCTCTCTTACTATCTCTCTCTCCCCCTCTCTCTCTCACCCTCTCTTGCTCTCTTCCTCTCTCTGAGTTCTAATTGATGAGGTCATAGAGAGGGCTTCCCCCAAATCCCTGTGAGGTCACTAGGAGGTTGTGAGGGGGTCAGAGTGCACATGGAGGGGAGAGGACAGATTGCATCATCATCATCATCCGTATCCTGTCTATGTGTCATGGATCATGATTTGGAATTGATGGTAACGATTAACGATCGAGTAACGAATCACAGCTGACACTGTTGGTGTTTTTGCATTTAACTTGAGTCCAAAATGTAATAAAAACATTTAAAAAGTTGGATGTAACCAAAGTGTAAGTACAGTGTGTATAAAATGGTAAACAGACGTTTCTGTCACTTGACAAACACAAGAACACATTCCGTTACATCTACTGTGCCGTGTATCTCTGTGGATAGCTGAACTGATCAACCCTCAGCCAGTGCTGTCAATCAGGCACAGGCCTGTGCTGGGGTGTGGAGTAGGACTAAAGGCTGGGGTGTGGAGTAGGACTAAAGGCTGGGTGTGGAGTAGGACTAAAGGCTGGGGTGTGGAGTAGGACTAAAGGCTGGGGTGTGGAGTAGGACTAAAGGCTGGGGTGTGGAGTTAGGACTAAAGGCTGGGGTGTGGAGTAGGACTAAAGGCTGGGGTGTGGAGTAGGACTAAAGG